>NW_028153729.1:0-125053 GCF_964211835.1 Anser anser
CTGCAGTGAGTCCAGAGAGTGCACTGGCACCACTGGGAATGCAGTGCAAGGACTCGGAGAGTGCACTGGCACCACTGGGGATGCACTGCAATGAGTCCAGATAGTGCACTGGCACCACTGGGGATGCAGTGCAGTGAGTGCAGAGAGTGCACTGGCACCACTGGGGATGCAGTGCAGTGAGTCCAGAGAGTGCACTGGCACCACTGGGAATGCAGTGCAGTGAGTCCAGAGAGTGCACTGGCACCACTGGGGATGCACTGCAGTGAGTCCAGAGAGTGCACTGGCACCACTGGGGATGCAGTGCAGTGAGTCCAGAGAGTGCACTGGCACCACTGGGGATGCAGTGCAGTGAGTGCAGAGAGTGCACTGGCACCACTGGGGATGCACTGCAGTGAGTCCAGAGAGTGCACTGGCACCACTGGGGATGCACCCCGGTGAGCCCAGAGATTGCACTGGCACCACTGGGGATGCACTGCAGTGAGGGCAGAGAGTGCACTGGGACCACTGGGGATGCAGTGCAGTGAGTCCAGAGAGTGCCCTGGCACCACTGGGGATGCAGTGCAGTGAGTCCAGAGAGTGCACTGGCACCACTGAGGATGCAGTGCAGTGACTCCAGAGAGTGCACTGGCACCACTGGGGATGCAGTGCAGTGAGTCCAGAGAGTGCACTGGCACCACTGGGGATGCACTGCAGTGAGGGCAGAGAGTGCACTGGCACCACTGGGGATGCACTGCAGTGAGTCCAGAGAGTGCACTGGCACCACTGGGGATGCAGTGCAGTGAGTGCAGAGAGTGCACTGGCACCACTGGGGATGCACTGCAGTGAGTCCAGAGAGTGCACTGGCACCACTGGGGATGCAGTGCAGTGAGTCCAGAGAGTGCACTGGCACCACTGGGGATGCACCCCGGTGACCCCAGAGATTGCACTGGCACCACTGGGGATGCACTGCAGTAAGTGCAGAGAGTGCAGTGGCACCACTGGGGATGCAGTGCAGTGAGTCCACAGAGTGCACTGGCACCACTGGGGATGCAGTGCAGTGAGTCCAGAGAGTGCACTGGCACCACTGGGGATGCAGTGCAGTGAGTCCAGAGAGTGCACTGGCACCACTGGGGATGCAGTGCAGTGATTCCAGAGAGTGCATTGGCACCACTGGGAATGCAGTGCAGTGAGTCCAGAGAGTGCACTGGCACTACTGGGGATGCACTGCAGTGAGTCCAGAGAGTGCACTGGCACCACTGGGGAAGCAGTGCAGTGAGTCCAGAGAGTGCACTGGCACCACTTGGGATGCACTGCAGTGAGTCCAGAGAGTGCACTGGCACCAACTGGAGCTGCACTGCAGTGAGTCCTGAGATTGCACTGGCACCACTGGGGATGCACTACAGTGAGTCCAGAGACTACACTGACACCACTGGGGATGCAGTGCAGTGAGTCCAGAGAGTGCACTGGCACCACTGTTCATGCAGTGCAGTGAGTCCAAAGAGTGCACTGGTACCACTGGGTATGCAGTGCATGAGTGCAGAGAGTGCACTGGCACCACTGGGGATGCAGTGCAGTGAGTCCAGAGAGTGGACTGGCACCAGTGGGGATGGAGTGCAGTGAGTCCAGAGAGTGCACTGGCACCAGTGGGGATGGAGTGCAGTGAGTCCAGAGAGTGCACTGGCACCACTGGGGATGAACTGTAGTGAGTCCAGAGACTGCACAGGCACCACTGGGGATGCAGTGCAGTGAGTCCAGAGAGTGCACTGGCGCAACTGGGGATGCAGTGCAGTGAGTGCAGAGAGTGCACTGGCACCACTGGGGATGCAATGCAGTGAGTCCAGAGAGTGCACTGGCACCACTGGGGATGCACTGCAGTGAGTCCAGAGAGTGCACGGGCACCACTGGGGATGCAGTGCAGTTGAGTCCAGAGAGTGCACAGGCACCTTGGGGATGCAGTGCAGTGAGTCCAGAGAGTGCACTGGCACCACTGGGGATGCAGTGCGGTGAGACCAGAGAGTGCACTGGCACCACTGGGGATGCACTGCAGTGAGTCCAGAGAGTGCACTGGCACCACTGGGGTTGCAGTGCAGTGAGTCCAGAGAGTGCACTGGCACCAATTGGGATGCACTGCAGTGAGTCCAGAGAGTGCACTGGCACCACTGGGAATGCAGTGCAGTGACTCAGAGAGTGCACTGGCACCACTGGGGATGCAGTGCAATGAGTCCAGATAGAGCACTGGCACCACTGGGGATGCAGTGCAGTGAGTGCAGAGAGTGCACTGGCACCACTGGGGATGCAGTGCAGTGAGTCCAGAGAGTGCACTGGCACCACTGGGAATGCAGTGCAGTGAGTCCAGAGAGTGCACTGGCACCACTGCGGATGCACGGCAGTGAGTCCAGAGAGTGCACTGGCACCACTGGGGATGCAGTGCAGTGAGTCCAGAGAGTGCACTGGCACCACTGGGGATGCAGTGCAGTGAGTGCAGAGAGTGCACTGGCACCACTGGGGATGCACTGCAGTGAGTCCAGAGAGTGCACTGGCACCACTGGGGATGCACCCCGGTGAGCCCAGAGATTGCACTGGCACCACTGGGGATGCACTGCAGTGAGGGCAGAGAGTGCACTGGGACCACTGGGGATGCAGTGCAGTGAGTCCAGAGAGTGCCCTGGCACCACTGGGGATGCAGTGCAGTGAGTGCAGAGAGTGCACTGGCACCACTGGGGATGCAGTGCAGTGAGTGCAGAGAGTGCACTGGCACCACTGGGGATGCAATGCGGTGAGTCCAGAGAGTGCACTGGCACCACTGGGGATGCAGTGCAGTGAGTCCAGAGAGTGCACTGGCACCACTGGGGATGCACTGCAGTGAGGGCAGAGAGTGCACTGGCACCACTGGGGATGCACTGCAATGAGGGCAGAGAGTGCACTGGCACCACTGGGGATGCAGTGCATTGAGTGCAGAGAGTGCACTGGCACCACTGGGGATGCACTGCAGTGAGGGCAGAGAGTGCACTGGCACCACTGGGGATGCAGTGCAGTGAGTCCAGAGAGTGCACTGGCACCACTGGGGATGCAATGCAATGAGTCCACAGAGTGCACTGGCACCACAGGGGATGCAGTGCAGTGAGTCCAGAGAGTGCACTGACACCACTGGGGATCCAATGCAGTGAGTCCAGAGAGTGCAATCGAACCACTGGGGATGCAGTGCAGTGAGTCCAGAGAGTGCACTGGCACTTCTGGGGATGCAGTGCAGTGAATGCAGAGAGTGCACTGGCACAAAAGGGGATGCAGTGCAGTGAGTCCAGAGAGTGCACTGGCACCACTGGGGATGCACTGCAGTGAGTCCAGAGAGTGCACTGGCACCGCTGGTGATGCAGTGCAGTGAGTCCAGAGAGTACACTGGCACCACTGGGGATGCACTGCAGTGAGTCCAGAGAGTGTACTGGCACCACAGGGGATGCAGTGCAGTGAGTCCAGAGAGTGCACTGGCACCACTGGGGATGCACCCCGGTGAGTCCAGAGAGTGCACTGGCACCACTGGGGATGCAGTGCAGTGAGTCCAGAGACTGCACTGGCACCACTGGGGTTTTAGTGCAGTGAGTCCAGAGAGTGCACTGGCACCACTGGGGATGCAGTGCTGTGAGTCCAGAGAGTGCCCTGGCACCACTGGGGATGCAGTGAGTCCAGAGAGTGCACTGGCACCACTGGGGATGCACTGCAGTGAGACCAGAGTGTTCTCTGGCTCCACTGGGGATGCAGTGCAGTGAGTCCAGAGAGTGCACAGGCACCACTGGGGATGGAGTGCAGTGAGTCCAGAGAGTGCAATGGCACCACAGGGGATGCACTGCAGTGATTCCAGAGAGTGCACTGTCACCACTGGGGATGCAGTGCAGTGAGTCGAGAGAGTACACTGGCACCTCAGGGGCTGCACTGCAGTGAGTCCAGAGAGTGCACTGGCACCACTGGGGATGCAGTGCGGTGAGTCCAGAGAGTGCACTGGCACCACTGGGGATGCACCTCGGTGAGTCCAGAGAGTGCTTTGGGAACACCGGGGATGCAGTGCAGTGAGTGCAGAGAGTGCACTGGCACCACTGGGGATGCAGTGCAGTGAGTGCAGAGAGTGCACTGGCACCACTGGGGATGCACTGCAGTGAGTCCAGAGAGTGCACTGGCACCATTAGGGATGCAGTGCAGTGAGTCCAGAGAGTACACTGCCACCACTGGTGATGCAGTGCAGTGAGTCCAGAGGGTGCACTGTCAGCACTGGGGATGCAGTGCAGTGAGTCCAGAGAGTGCACTGGCAGCACTGGGGATGCACTGCAGTGAGTCCAGAGAGTGCACTGGCACCACTGGGGATGCACTGCAGTGACTCTAGAGAGTGCACTGGCACCACTCGGGATGCACTGCAGTGAGTCCAGAGAGTGCACTGGCAGAAAAGGGGATGCACTGCAGTGACTCCAGAGAGTGCACTGGCACCACTGGGGATGCAGTGCAGTGAGTCCAGAGAGTGCACTGGCACTACTGGGGATGCACTGCAGTGAGTCCAGAGAGTGCACTGGCAGCACTGGGGATGCACTGCAGTGAGTCCAGAGAGTGCTCTGGCACCACTGGGGATGCAGTTCAGTGAGTCCAGAGAGTGCACTGGCACCACTGGGGATACACTGCAGTGACTCCAGAGAGTGCACTGGCACCACTGGGGATGCACTGCAGTGAGTCCAGAGAGTGCACTGGCACCAGTGGGGATGCAGTGCAGTGAGTCCAGAGACTGCACTGGCACCAATTGGAGCTGCACTGCAGTGAGTCCTGAGATTGCACTGGCACCACTGGGGATGCACTACAGTGAGTCCAGAGACTACACTGGCACCACTGGGGATGCAGTGCAGTGAGTCCAGAGAGTGCACTGGCACCACTGTTCATGCAGTGCAGTGAGTCCAGAGAGTGCACTGGCACCACTGGTTATGCAGTGCATGAGTGCAGAGAGTGCACTGGCACCACTGGGGATGCAGTGCAGTGAGTCCAGAGAGTGGACTGGCAGCAGTGGGGATGGAGTGCAGTGAGTCCAGAGAGTGCACTGGCACCAGTGGGGATGGAGTGCAGTGAGTCCAGAGAGTGCACTGGATCCACTGGGGATGAACTGTAGTGAGTCCAGAGACTGCACAGGCACCACTGGGGATGCAGTGCAGTGAGTCCAGAGAGTGCACTGGCACCACTGGGGATGCAGTTCAGTGACTCCAGAGAGTGCACTGGCACCACTGGGGATGCAATGCAGTGAGTCCAGAGAGTGCACTGGCACCACTGGGGATGCACTGCAGTGAGTCCAGAGAGTGCACGGGCACCACTGGGGATGCAGTGCAGTTGAGTCCAGAGAGTGCACTGGCACCTTGGGGATGCAGTGCAGTGAGTCCAGAGAGTGCACTGGCACCACTGGGGATGCAGTGCCGTGAGTCCAGAGAGTGCACTGGCACCACTGGGGATGCACTGCAGTGAGTCCAGAGAGTGCACTCGCACCACTGGGGTTGCACTGCAGTGAGTCCTGAGAGTGCACTGGCACAAAAGGGGATGCACTGCAGTGAGTCCAGAGAGTGCACTGGCACCACTGGGAATGCAGTGCAGTGACTCAGAGAGTGCACTGGCACCACTGGGGATGCACTGCAATGAGTCCAGAGAGTGCACTGGCACCACTGGGGATGCAGTGCAGTGAGTGCAGAGAGTGCACTGGCACCACTGGGGATGCAGTGCAGTGAGTCCAGAGAGTGCACTGGCACCACTGGGGATGCACTGCAGTGAGTCCACAGAGTGCACTGGCACTACTGGGGATGCACTGCAGTGAGTCCAGAGAGTGCACTGGGACCACTGGGGATGCAGTGCAGTGAGTCCAGAGAGTGCACTGGCACCACTGCGGATGCACTGCAGTGAGTCCAGAGAGTGCACTGGCACCACTGGGGATGCAGTGCAGTGAGTGCAGAGAGTGCACTGGCACCACTGGGGATGCACTGCAGTGAGTCCAGAGAGTGCACTGGCACCACTGGGGATGCAGTGCAGTGAGTCCAGAGAGTACACTGGCACCACTGGGGATGTACCCCGGTGAGCCCAGAGATTGCACTGGCACCACTGGGGATGCACTGCAGTGAGTGCAGAGAGTGCACTGGCACCACTGGGGATGCACTGCAGTGAGGGCAGAGAGTGCACAGGCACCACTGGGGATGCAGTGCAGTGAGTCCAGAGAGTGCCCTGGCACCACTGGGGATGCAGTGCAGTGAGTCCAGAGAGGGCACTGGCACCACTGGCGATGCAGTGCAGTGACTCCAGAGAGTGCACTGGCACCACTGGGGATGCAGTGCAGTGAGTCCAGAGAGTGCACTGGCACCACTGGGGATGCAATGCGGTGAGTCCAGAGAGTGCACTGGCACCACTGGGGATGCAGTGCAGTGAGTCCAGAGAGTGCACTGGCACCACTGGGGATGCACTGCAGTGAGGGCAGAGAGTGCACTGGCACCACTGGGGATGCACTGCAGTGATGGCAGAGAGTGCACTGGCACCACTGGGGATGCAGTGCAGTGAGGGCAGAGAGTGCACTGGCACCACTGGGGATGCAGTGCAGTGAGTCCAGAGAGTGCACTGGCACCAAAGTGGATGCACTGCAGTGAGTCCAGAGAGTGCACTGGCACCACAGGTGATGCAGTGCAGTGAGTACAGAGAGTGCACTGGCACCACAGGGGATGCACTGCAGTGAGTCCAGAGAGTGCACTGGCACCACAGTTCATGCAGTGCAGTGAGTCCAAAGAGTGCACTGGCACCACTGGGTATGCAGTGCATGAGTGCAGTGAGTGCACTGGCACCACTGGGAATGCAGTGCAGTGAGTCCAGAGAGTGGACTGGCACTAGTGGGGATGGAGTGCAGTGAGTCCAGAGAGTGCACTGGCACCAGTGGGGATGGAGTGCAGTGAGTCCAGAGAGTGCACTGGCTCCACTGGGGATGAACTGTAGTGAGTCCAGAGACTGCACAGGCACCACTGGGGATGCAGTGCAGTGAGTCCAGATAGTGCACTGGCACCACTGGGGATGCAGTGCAGTGAGTGCAGAGAGTGCACTGGCACCACTGGGGATGCAATGCAGTGAGTCCAGAGAGTGCACTGGCACCACTGGGGATGCACTGCAGTGAGTCCAGAGAGTGCACGGGCACCACTGGAGATGCAGTGCAGTTGAGTCCAGAGAGTGCACTGGCACCTTGGTGATGCAGTGCAGTGAGTCCAGAGAGTGCACTGGCACCACTGAGGATGCACCCCGGTGAGCCCAGAGATTGCACTGGCACCACTGGGGATGCACTGCAGTGAGTGCAGAGAGTGCACTGGCACCACTGGGGATGCACTGCAGTGAGTCCAGAGAGTGCACTGGCACCACTGGGGTTGCAGTGCAGTGAGTCCAGAGAGTGCACTGGCACCACTTGGGATGCACTGCAGTGAGTCCAGAGAGTGCACTGGCACCACTGGGAATGCAGTGCAGTGACTCAGAGAGTGCACTGGCACCACTGGGGATGCAGTGCAATGAGTCCAGATAGTGCACTGGCACCACTGGGGATGCAGTGCAGTGAGTGCAGAGAGTGCACTGGCACCACTGGGGATGCAGTGCAGTGAGTCCAGAGAGTGCACTGGCACCACTGGGAATGCAGTGCAGTGAGTCCAGAGAGTGCACTGGCACCACTGCGGATGCACTGCAGTGAGTCCAGAGAGTGCACTGGCACCACTGGGGATGCAGTGCAGTGAGTCCAGAGAGTGCACTGGCACCACTGGGGATGCAGTGCAGTGAGTGCAGAGAGTGCACTGGCACCACTGGGGATGCACTGCAGTGAGTTCAGAGAGTGCACTGGCACCACTGGGGATGCACCCCGGTGAGCCCAGAGATTGCACTGGCACCACTGGGGATGCACTGCAGTGAGGGCAGAGAGTTCACTGGGACCACTGGGGATGCAGTGCAGTGAGTCCAGAGAGTGCCCTGGCACCACTGGGGATGCAGTGCAGTGAGTCCAGAGAGTGCACTGGCACCACTGAGGATGCAGTGCAGTGACTCCAGAGAGTGCACTGGCACCACTGGGGATGCAGTGCAGTGAGTCCAGAGAGTGCACTGGCACCACTGGGGATGCAATGCGGTGAGTCCAGAGAGTGCACTGGCACCACTGGGGATGCAGTGCAGTGAGTCCAGAGAGTGCACTGGCACCACTGGGGATGCACTGCAGTGAGGGCAGAGAGTGCACTGGCACCACTGGGGATGCACTGCAGTGAGGGCAGAGAGTGCACTGGCACCTTGGGGATGCAGTGCAGTGAGTGCAGAGAGTGCACTGGCACCACTGGGGATGCACTGCAGTGAGGGCAGAGAGTGCACTGGCACCACTGGGGATGCAGTGCAGTGAGTCCAGAGAGTACACTGGCACCACTGGGGATGCAGTGCAGTTAGTCCTGAGAGTGCAAAGGCACCACAAGGGATGCAGTGCAGTGAGTGCAGAGAGTGCACTGGCACCACTGGGGATGCAGTGCAGTGACTCCAGAGAGTGCAGAGGCACCACGGTTGATGCAGTGCAGTGAGTGCAGAGAGTGCACTGGCACCAGTGCGGAAGCACTGCAGTGAGTCCAGAGAGTGCACTGGCACAACTGGGGATGCACTGCAGTGAGTCCAGAGAGTGCACTGGCACAACTGGGGATGCAGTGCAGTGAGTCCAGAGAGTGCACTGGCACCACTGGGGATGCAGTGCAGTGAGTCCAGAGAGTGCACTAGCACCAATGGGATGCAGTGCAGTGAGTCCAGAGAGTGCACTGGCACCACTGGGGATGCAGTGCAGTGAGTCCAGAGAGTGCACTGGCACCACTGGGTATGCAGTGCAGTTAGTCCATAGAGTGCACTGGCTCCACTGGGGATGCAGTGCAGTGAGTCCAGAGAGTGCACAGGCACCACTGGGGATGGAGTGCAGTGAGTCCAGAGAGTGCAATGGCACCACAGGGGATGCACTGCAGTGATTCCAGAGAGTGCACTGTCACCACTGGGGATGCAGTGCAGTGAGTCGAGAGAGTACACTGGCACCTCAGGGGCTGCACTGCAGTAAGTCCAGAGAGTGCACTGGCACCACTGGGGATGCAGTGCGGTGAGTCCAGAGAGTGCACTGGCACCACTGGGGATGCACCTCGGTGAGTCCAGAGAGTGCTTTGGGAACACCGGGGATGCAGTGCAGTGAGTGCAGAGAGTGCACTGGCACCACTGGGGATGCAGTGCAGTGAGTGCAGAGAGTGCACTGGCACCACTGGGGATGCACTGCAGTGAGTCCAGAGAGTGCACTGGCACCATTAGGGATGCAGTGCAGTGAGTCCAGAGAGTACACTGCCACCACTGGTGATGCAGTGCAGTGAGTCCAGAGGGTGCACTGTCAGCACTGGGGATGCAGTGCAGTGAGTCCAGAGAGTGCACTGGCAGCACTGGGGATGCACTGCAGTGAGTCCAGAGAGTGCACTGGCACCAGTGGGGATGCACTGCAGTGGGTCCAGAGAGTGCACTGGCACAACTGGGGATGCAGTGCAGTGAGTCCAGAGAGTGCACTGGCACAAAAGGGGATGCACTGCAGTGACTCCAGAGAGTGCACTGGCACCACTGGGGATGCAGTGCAGTGAGTCCAGAGAGTGCACTGGCACTACTGGGGATGCACTGCAGTGAGTCCAGAGAGTGCACTGGCAGCACTGGGGATGCACTGCAGTGAGTCCAGAGAGTGCACTGGCACCACTGGGGATGCAGTTCAGTGAGTCCAGAGAGTGCACTGGCACCACTGGGGATACACTGCAGTGACTCCAGAGAGTGCACTGGCACCACTGGGGATGCACTGCAGTGAGTCCAGAGAGTGCACTGGCACCAGTGGGGATGCAGTGCAGTGAGTCCAGAGACTGCACTGGCACCAATTGGAGCTGCACTGCAGTGAGTCCTGAGATTGCACTGGCACCACTGGGGATGCACTACAGTGAGTCCAGAGACTACACTGGCACCACTGGGGATGCAGTGCAGTGAGTCCAGAGAGTGCACTGGCACCACTGTTCATGCAGTGCACTTAGTCCAGAGAGTGCACTGGCACCACTGGTTATGCAGTGCATGAGTGCAGAGAGTGCACTGGCACCACTGGGGATGCAGTGCAGTGAGTCCAGAGAGTGGACTGGCACCAGTGGGGATGGAGTGCAGTGAGTCCAGAGAGTGCACTGGCACCAGTGGGGATGGAGTGCAGTGAGTCCAGAGAGTGCACTGGCTCCACTAGGGATGAACTGTAGTGAGTCCAGAGACTGCACAGGCACCACTGGGGATGCAGTGCAGTGAGTCCAGAGAGTGCACTGGCACCACTGGGGATGCAGTGCAGTGACTCCAGAGAGTGCACTGGCACCACTGGGGATGCAATGCAGTGAGTCCAGAGAGTGCACTGGCACCACTGGGGATGCACTGCAGTGAGTCCAGAGAGTGCACGGGCACCACTGGGGATGCAGTGCAGTTGAGTCCAGAGAGTGCACTGGCACCTTGGGGATGCAGTGCAGTGAGTCCAGAGAGTGCACTGGCACCACTGGGGATGCAGTGCCGTGAGTCCAGAGAGTGCACTGGCACCACTGGGGATGCACTGCAGTGAGTCCAGAGAGTGCACTCGCACCACTGGGGTTGCACTGCAGTGAGTCCTGAGAGTGCACTGGCACAAAAGGGGATGCACTGCAGTGAGTCCAGAGAGTGCACTGGCACCACTGGGAATGCAGTGCAGTGACTCAGAGAGTGCACTGGCACCACTGGGGATGCACTGCAATGAGTCCAGATAGTGCACTGGCACCACTGGGGATGCACTGCAGAGAGTGCAGAGAGTGCACTGGCACCACTGGGGATGCAGTGCAGTGAGTCCAGAGAGTGCACTGGCACCACTGGGGATGCACTGCAGTGAGTCCACAGAGTGCACTGGCACTACTGGGGATGCACTGCAGTGAGTCCAGAGAGTGCACTGGGACCACTGGGGATGCAGTGCAGTGAGTCCAGAGAGTGCACTGGCACCACTGCGGATGCACTGCAGTGAGTCCAGAGAGTGCACTGGCACCACTGGGGATGCAGTGCAGTGAGTGCAGAGAGTGCACTGGCACCACTGGGGATGCACTGCAGTGAGTCCAGAGAGTGCACTGGCACCACTGGGGATGCAGTGCAGTGAGTCCAGAGAGTACACTGGCACCACTGGGGATGTACCCCGGTGAGCCCAGAGATTGCACTGGCGCCACTGGGGATGCACTGCAGTGAGTGCAGAGAGTGCACTGGCACCACTGGGGATGCACTGCAGTGAGGGCAGAGAGTGCCCTGGCACCACTGGGGATGCAGTGCAGTGAGTCCAGAGAGGGCACTGGCACCACTGGCGATGCAGTGCAGTGACTCCAGAGAGTGCACTGGCACCACTGGGGATGCAGTGCAGTGAGTCCAGAGAGTGCACTGGCACCACTGGGGATGCAATGCGGTGAGTCCAGAGAGTGCACTGGCACCACTGGGGATGCAGTGCAGTGAGTCCAGAGAGTGCACTGGCACCACTGGGGATGCACTGCAGTGAGGGCAGAGAGTGCACTGGCACCACTGGGGATGCACTGCAGTGATGGCAGAGAGTGCACTGGCACCACTGGGGATGCAGTGCAGTGAGGGCAGAGAGTGCACTGGCACCACTGGGGATGCAGTGCAGTGAGTCCAGAGAGTGCACTGGCACCAAAGTGGATGCACTGCAGTGAGTCCAGAGAGTGCACTGGCACCACAGGTGATGCAGTGCAGTGAGTACAGAGAGTGCACTGGCACCACAGGGGATGCACTGCAGTGAGTCCAGAGAGTGCACTGGCACCACTGTTCATGCAGTGCAGTGAGTCCAAAGAGTGCACTGGCACCACTGGGTATGCAGTGCATGAGTGCAGAGAGTGCACTGGCACCACTGGGAATGCAGTGCAGTGAGTCCAGAGAGTGGACTGGCACTAGTGGGGATGGAGTGCAGTGAGTCCAGAGAGTGCACTGGCACAGGTGGGGATGGAGTGCAGTGAGTCCAGAGAGTGCACTGGCTCCACTGGGGATGAACTGTAGTGAGTCCAGAGACTGCACAGGCACCACTGGGGATGCAGTGCAGTGAGTCCAGAGAGTGCACTGGCACCACTGGGGATGCAGTGCAGTGAGTGCAGAGAGTGCACTGGCACCACTGGGGATGCAATGCAGTGAGTCCAGAGAGTGCACTGGCACCACTGGGGATGCACTGCAGTGAGTCCAGAGAGTGCACGGGCACCACTGGAGATGCAGTGCAGTTGAGTCCAGAGAGTGCACTGGCACCTTGGGGATGCAGTGCAGTGAGTCCAGAGAGTGCACTGGCACCACTGGGGATGCACCCCGGTGAGCCCAGAGATTGCACTGGCACCACTGGGGATGCACTGCAGTGAGTGCAGAGAGTGCACTGGCACCACTGGGGATGCACTGCAGTGAGTCCAGAGAGTGCACTGGCACCACTGGGGTTGCAGTGCAGTGAGTCCAGAGAGTGCACTGGCACCACTTGGGATGCACTGCAGTGAGTCCAGAGAGTGCACTGGCACCACTGGGAATGCAGTGCAGTGACTCAGAGAGTGCACTGGCACCACTGGGGATGCAGTGCAATGAGTCCAGATAGTGCACTGGCACCACTGGGGATGCAGTGCAGTGAGTGCAGAGAGTGCACTGGCACCACTGGGGATGCAGTGCAGTGAGTCCAGAGAGTGCACTGGCACCACTGGGAATGCAGTGCAGTGAGTCCAGAGAGTGCACTGGCACCACTGCGGATGCACTGCAGTGAGTCCAGAGAGTGCACTGGCACCACTGGGGATGCAGTGCAGTGAGTCCAGAGAGTGCACTGGCACCACTGGGGATGCAGTGCAGTGAGTGCAGAGAGTGCACTGGCACCACTGGGGATGCACCCCGGTGAGCCCAGAGATTGCACTGGCACCACTGGGGATGCACTGCAGTGAGGGCAGAGAGTGCACTGGGACCACTGGGGATGCAGTGCAGTGAGTCCAGAGAGTGCCCTGGCACCACTGGGGATGCAGTGCAGTGAGTCCAGAGAGTGCCCTGGCACCACTGGGGATGCAGTGCAGTGAGTCCAGAGAGTGCACTGGCACCACTGAGGATGCAGTGCAGTGACTCCAGAGAGTGCACTGGCACCACTGGGGATGCAGTGCAGTGAGTCCAGAGAGTGCACTGGCACCACTGGGGATGCAATGCGGTGAGTCCAGAGAGTGCACTGGCACCACTGGGGATGCAGTGCAGTGAGTCCAGAGAGTGCACTGGCACCACTGGGGATGCACTGCAGTGAGGGCAGAGAGTGCACTGGCACCACTGGGGATGCACTGCAGTGAGGGCAGAGAGTGCACTGGCACCACTGGGGATGCAGTGCAGTGAGTGCAGAGAGTGCACTGGCACCACTGGGGATGCACTGCAGTGAGGGCAGAGAGTGCACTGGCACCACTGGGGATGCAGTGCAGTGAGTCCAGAGAGTGGACTGGCACCAGTGGGGATGGAGTGCAGTGAGTCCAGAGAGTGCTCTGGCACCACTGGGGATGCAGTTCAGTGAGTCCAGAGAGTGCACTGGCACCACTGGGGATACACTGCAGTGACTCCAGAGAGTGCACTGGCACCACTGGGGATGCACTGCAGTGAGTCCAGAGAGTGCACTGGCACCAGTGGGGATGCAGTGCAGTGAGTCCAGAGACTGCACTGGCACCAATTGGAGCTGCACTGCAGTGAGTCCTGAGATTGCACTGGCACCACTGGGGATGCACTACAGTGAGTCCAGAGACTACACTGGCACCACTGGGGATGCAGTGCAGTGAGTCCAGAGAGTGCACTGGCACCACTGTTCATGCAGTGCAGTGAGTCCAGAGAGTGCACTGGCACCACTGGTTATGCAGTGCATGAGTGCAGAGAGTGCACTGGCACCACTGGGGATGCAGTGCAGTGAGTCCAGAGAGTGGACTGGCAGCAGTGGGGATGGAGTGCAGTGAGTCCAGAGAGTGCACTGGCACCAGTGGGGATGGAGTGCAGTGAGTCCAGAGAGTGCACTGGATCCACTGGGGATGAACTGTAGTGAGTCCAGAGACTGCACAGGCACCACTGGGGATGCAGTGCAGTGAGTCCAGAGAGTGCACTGGCACCACTGGGGATGCAGTGCAGTGACTCCAGAGAGTGCACTGGCACCACTGGGGATGCAATGCAGTGAGTCCAGAGAGTGCACTGGCACCACTGGGGATGCACTGCAGTGAGTCCAGAGAGTGCACGGGCACCACTGGGGATGCAGTGCAGTTGAGTCCAGAGAGTGCACTGGCACCTTGGGGATGCAGTGCAGTGAGTCCAGAGAGTGCACTGGCACCACTGGGGATGCAGTGCCGTGAGTCCAGAGAGTGCACTGGCACCACTGGGGATGCACTGCAGTGAGTCCAGAGAGTGCACTCGCACCACTGGGGTTGCACTGCAGTGAGTCCTGAGAGTGCACTGGCACAAAAGGGGATGCACTGCAGTGAGTCCAGAGAGTGCACTGGCACCACTGGGAATGCAGTGCAGTGACTCAGAGAGTGCACTGGCACCACTGGGGATGCACTGCAATGAGTCCAGATAGTGCACTGGCACCACTGGGGATGCAGTGCAGTGAGTGCAGAGAGTGCACTGGCACCACTGGGGATGCAGTGCAGTGAGTCCAGAGAGTGCACTGGCACCACTGGGGATGCACTGCAGTGAGTCCACAGAGTGCACTGGCACTACTGGGGATGCACTGCAGTGAGTCCAGAGAGTGCACTGGGACCACTGGGGATGCAGTGCAGTGAGTCCAGAGAGTGCACTGGCACCACTGCGGATGCACTGCAGTGAGTCCAGAGAGTGCACTGGCACCACTGGGGATGCAGTGCAGTGAGTGCAGAGAGTGCACTGGCACCACTGGGGATGCACTGCAGTGAGTCCAGAGAGTGCACTGGCACCACTGGGGATGCAGTGCAGTGAGTCCAGAGAGTACACTGGCACCACTGGGGATGTACCCCGGTGAGCCCAGAGATTGCACTGGCACCACTGGGGATGCACTGCAGTGAGTGCAGAGAGTGCACTGGCACCACTGGGGATGCACTGCAGTGAGGGCAGAGAGTGCACAGGCACCACTGGGTATGCAGTGCAGTGAGTCCAGAGAGTGCCCTGGCACCACTGGGGATGCAGTGCAGTGAGTCCAGAGAGGGCACTGGCACCACTGGCGATGCAGTGCAGTGACTCCAGAGAGTGCACTGGCACCACTGGGGATGCAGTGCAGTGAGTCCAGAGAGTGCACTGGCACCACTGGGGATGCAATGCGGTGAGTCCAGAGAGTGCACTGGCACCACTGGGGATGCAGTGCAGTGAGTCCAGAGAGTGCACTGGCACCACTGGGGATGCACTGCAGTGAGGGCAGAGAGTGCACTGGCACCACTGGGGATGCACTGCAGTGATGGCAGAGAGTGCACTGGCACCACTGGGGATGCAGTGCAGTGAGGGCAGAGAGTGCACTGGCACCACTGGGGATGCAGTGCAGTGAGTCCAGAGAGTGCACTGGCACCAAAGTGGATGCACTGCAGTGAGTCCAGAGAGTGCACTGGCACCACAGGTGATGCAGTGCAGTGAGTCCAGAGAGTGCACTGGCACCACAGGGGATGCACTGCAGTGAGTCCAGAGAGTGCACTGGCACCACAGTTCATGCAGTGCAGTGAGTCCAAAGAGTGCACTGGCACCACTGGGTATGCAATGCATGAGTGCAGAGAGTGCACTGGCACCACTGGGAATGCAGTGCAGTGAGTCCAGAGAGTGGACTGGCACTAGTGGGGATGGAGTGCAGTGAGTCCAGAGAGTGCACTGGCACCAGTGGGGATGGAGTGCAGTGAGTCCAGAGAGTGCACTGGCTCCACTGGGGATGAACTGTAGTGAGTCCAGAGACTGCACAGGCACCACTGGGGATGCAGTGCAGTGAGTCCAGATAGTGCACTGGCACCACTGGGGATGCAGTGCAGTGAGTGCAGAGAGTGCACTGGCACCACTGGGGATGCAATGCAGTGAGTCCAGAGAGTGCACTGGCACCACTGGGGATGCACTGCAGTGAGTCCAGAGAGTGCACGGGCACCACTGGAGATGCAGTGCAGTTGAGTCCAGAGAGTGCACTGGCACCTTGGTGATGCAGTGCAGTGAGTCCAGAGAGTGCACTGGCAGCACTGGGGATGCACCCCGGTGAGCCCAGAGATTGCACTGGCACCACTGGGGATGCACTGCAGTGAGTGCAGAGAGTGCACTGGCACCACTGGGGATGCACTGCAGTGAGTCCAGAGAGTGCACTGGCACCACTGGGGTTGCAGTGCAGTGAGTCCAGAGAGTGCACTGGCACCACTTGGGATGCACTGCAGTGAGTCCAGAGAGTGCACTGGCACCACTGGGAATGCAGTGCAGTGACTCAGAGAGTGCACTGGCACCACTGGGGATGCAGTGCAATGAGTCCAGATAGTGCACTGGCACCACTGTGGATGCAGTGCAGTGAGTGCAGAGAGTGCACTGGCACCACTGGGGATGCAGTGCAGTGAGTCCAGAGAGTGCACTGGCACCACTGGGAATGCAGTGCAGTGAGTCCAGAGAGTGCACTGGCACCACTGCGGATGCACTGCAGTGAGTCCAGAGAGTGCACTGGCACCACTGGGGATGCAGTGCAGTGAGTCCAGAGAGTGCACTGGCACCACTGGGGATGCAGTGCAGTGAGTGCAGAGACTGCACTGGCACCACTGGGGTTTTAGTGCAGTGAGTCCAGAGAGTGCACTGGCACCACTGGGGATGCACCCCGGTGAGCCCAGAGATTGCACTGGCACCACTGGGGATGCACTGCAGTGAGGGCAGAGAGTGCACTGGGACCACTGGGGATGCAGTGCAGTGAGTCCAGAGAGTGCCCTGGCACCACTGGGGATGCAGTGCAGTGAGTCCAGAGAGTGCACTGGCACCACTGAGGATGCAGTGCAGTGACTCCAGAGAGTGCACTGGCACCACTGGGGATGCAGTGCAGTGAGTCCAGAGAGTGCACTGGCACCACTGGGGATGCACTCCGGTGAGTCCAGAGAGTGCACTGGATCCACTGGGGATGCAGTGCAGTGAGTCCAGAGAGTGCACTGGCACCACTGGGGATGCACTGCAGTGAGGGCAGAGAGTGCACTGGCACCACTGGGGATGCAGTGCAGTGAGTGCAGAGAGTGCACTGGCACCACTGGGGATGCACTGCAGTGAGGGCAGAGAGTGCACTGGCACCACTGGGGATGCAGTGCAGTGAGTCCAGAGAGTGCACTGGCACCACTGCGGATGCAGTGCAGTTAGTCCTGAGAGTGCAAAGGCACCACAAGGGATGCAGTGCAGTGAGTGCAGAGAGTGCACTGGCACCACTGGGGATGCAGTGCAGTGACTCCAGAGAGTGCAGAGGCACCACGGTTGATGCAGTGCAGTGAGTGCAGAGAGTGCACTGGCACCAGTGCGGATGCAGTGCAGTGAGTCCAGAGAGTGCACTGGCACAACTGGGGATGCACTGCAGTGAGTCCAGAGAGTGCACTGGCACAACTGGGGATGCAGTGCAGTGAGTCCAGAGAGTGCACTGGCACCACTGGGGATGCAGTGCAGTGAGTCCAGAGAGTGCACTAGCACCAATGGGATGCAGTGCAGTGAGTCCAGAGAGTGCACTGGCACCACTGGGGATGCAGTGCAGTGAGTCCAGAGAGTGCACTGGCACCACTGGGTATGCAGTGCAGTTAGTCCATAGAGTGCACTGGCTCCACTGGGGATGCAGTGCAGTGAGTCCAGAGAGTGCACAGGCACCACTGGGGATGGAGTGCAGTGAGTCCAGAGAGTGCAATGGCACCACAGGGGATGCACTGCAGTGATTCCAGAGAGTGCACTGTCACCACTGGGGATGCAGTGCAGTGAGTCGAGAGAGTACACTGGCACCTCAGGGGCTGCACTGCAGTGAGTCCAGAGAGTGCACTGGCACCACTGGGGATGCAGTGCGGTGAGTCCAGAGAGTGCACTGGCACCACTGGGGATGCACCTCGGTGAGTCCAGAGAGTGCTTTGGGAACACCGGGGATGCAGTGCAGTGAGTGCAGAGAGTGCACTGGCACCACTGGGGATGCAGTGCAGTGAGTGCAGAGAGTGCACTGGCACCACTGGGGATGCACTGCAGTGAGTCCAGAGAGTGCACTGGCACCATTAGGGATGCAGTGCAGTGAGTCCAGAGAGTACACTGCCACCACTGGTGATGCAGTGCAGTGAGTCCAGAGGGTGCACTGTCAGCACTGGGGATGCAGTGCAGTGAGTCCAGAGAGTGCACTGGCAGCACTGGGGATGCACTGCAGTGAGTCCAGAGAGTGCACTGGCACCAGTGGGGATGCACTGCAGTGGGTCCAGAGAGTGCACTGGCACAACTGGGGATGCAGTGCAGTGAGTCCAGAGAGTGCACTGGCACAAAAGGGGATGCACTGCAGTGACTCCAGAGAGTGCACTGGCACCACTGGGGATGCAGTGCAGTGAGTCCAGAGAGTGCAGAGGCACTACTGGGGATGCACTGCAGTGAGTCCAGAGAGTGCACTGGCAGCACTGGGGATGCACTGCAGTGAGTCCAGAGAGTGCACTGGCACCACTGGGGATGCAGTTCAGTGAGTCCAGAGAGTGCACTGGCACCACTGGGGATACACTGCAGTGACTCCAGAGAGTGCACTGGCACCACTGGGGATGCACTGCAGTGAGTCCAGAGAGTGCACTGGCACCAGTGGGGATGCAGTGCAGTGAGTCCAGAGACTGCACTGGCACCAATTGGAGCTGCACTGCAGTGAGTCCTGAGATTGCACTGGCACCACTGGGGATGCACTACAGTGAGTCCAGAGACTACACTGGCACCACTGGGGATGCAGTGCAGTGAGTCCAGAGAGTGCACTGGCACCACTGTTCATGCAGTGCAGTGAGTCCAGAGAGTGCACTGGCACCACTGGTTATGCAGTGCATGAGTGCAGAGAGTGCACTGGCACCACTGGGGATGCAGTGCAGTGAGTCCAGAGAGTGGACTGGCAGCAGTGGGGATGGAGTGCAGTGAGTCCAGAGAGTGCACTGGCACCAGTGGGGATGGAGTGCAGTGAGTCCAGAGAGTGCACTGGATCCACTGGGGATGAACTGTAGTGAGTCCAGAGACTGCACAGGCACCACTGGGGATGCAGTGCAGTGAGTCCAGAGAGTGCACTGGCACCACTGGGGATGCAGTGCAGTGACTCCAGAGAGTGCACTGGCACCACTGGGGATGCAATGCAGTGAGTCCAGAGAGTGCACTGGCACCACTGGGGATGCACTGCAGTGAGTCCAGAGAGTGCACGGGCACCACTGGGGATGCAGTGCAGTTGAGTCCAGAGAGTGCACTGGCACCTTGGGGATGCAGTGCAGTGAGTCCAGAGAGTGCACTGGCACCACTGGGGATGCAGTGCCGTGAGTCCAGAGAGTGCACTGGCACCACTGGGGATGCACTGCAGTGAGTCCAGAGAGTGCACTCGCACCACTGGGGTTGCACTGCAGTGAGTCCTGAGAGTGCACTGGCACAAAAGGGGATGCACTGCAGTGAGTCCAGAGAGTGCACTGGCACCACTGGGAATGCAGTGCAGTGACTCAGAGAGTGCACTGGCACCACTGGGGATGCACTGCAATGAGTCCAGATAGTGCACTGGCACCACTGGGGATGCAGTGCAGTGAGTGCAGAGAGTGCACTGGCACCACTGGGGATGCAGTGCAGTGAGTCCAGAGAGTGCACTGGCACCACTGGGGATGCACTGCAGTGAGTCCACAGAGTGCACTGGCACTACTGGGGATGCACTGCAGTGAGTCCAGAGAGTGCACTGGGACCACTGGGGATGCAGTGCAGTGAGTCCAGAGAGTGCACTGGCACCACTGCGGATGCACTGCAGTGAGTCCAGAGAGTGCACTGGCACCACTGGGGATGCAGTGCAGTGAGTGCAGAGAGTGCACTGGCACCACTGGGGATGCACTGCAGTGAGTCCAGAGAGTGCACTGGCACCACTGGGGATGCAGTGCAGTGAGTCCAGAGAGTACACTGGCACCACTGGGGATGTACCCCGGTGAGCCCAGAGATTGCACTGGCACCACTGGGGATGCACTGCAGTGAGTGCAGAGAGTGCACTGGCACCACTGGGGATGCACTGCAGTGAGGGCAGAGAGTGCACAGGCACCACTGGGGATGCAGTGCAGTGAGTCCAGAGAGTGCCCTGGCACCACTGGGGATGCAGTGCAGTGAGTCCAGAGAGGGCACTGGCACCACTGGCGATGCAGTGCAGTGACTCCAGAGAGTGCACTGGCACCACTGTGGATGCAGTGCAGTGAGTCCAGAGAGTGCACTGGCACCACTGGGGATGCAATGCGGTGAGTCCAGAGAGTGCACTGGCACCACTGGGGATGCAGTGCAGTGAGTCCAGAGAGTGCACTGGCACCACTGGGGATGCACTGCAGTGAGGGCAGAGAGTGCACTGGCACCACTGGGGATGCACTGCAGTGATGGCAGAGAGTGCACTGGCACCACTGGGGATGCAGTGCAGTGAGGGCAGAGAGTGCACTGGCACCACTGGGGATGCAGTGCAGTGAGTCCAGAGAGTGCACTGGCACCAAAGTGGATGCACTGCAGTGAGTCCAGAGAGTGCACTGGCACCACAGGTGATGCAGTGCAGTGAGTACAGAGAGTGCACTGGCACCACAGGGGATGCACTGCAGTGAGTCCAGAGAGTGCACTGGCACCACAGTTCATGCAGTGCAGTGAGTCCAAAGAGTGCACTGGCACCACTGGGTATGCAATGCATGAGTGCAGAGAGTGCACTGGCACCACTGGGAATGCAGTGCAGTGAGTCCAGAGAGTGGACTGGCACTAGTGGGGATGGAGTGCAGTGAGTCCAGAGAGTGCACTGGCACCAGTGGGGATGGAGTGCAGTGAGTCCAGAGAGTGCACTGGCTCCACTGTGGATGAACTGTAGTGAGTCCAGAGACTGCACAGGCACCACTGGGGATGCAGTGCAGTGAGTCCAGATAGTGCACTGGCACCACTGGGGATGCAGTGCAGTGAGTGCAGAGAGTGCACTGGCACCACTGGGGATGCAATGCAGTGAGTCCAGAGAGTGCACTGGCACCACTGGGGATGCACTGCAGTGAGTCCAGAGAGTGCACGGGCACCACTGGAGATGCAGTGCAGTTGAGTCCAGAGAGTGCACTGGCACCTTGGTGATGCAGTGTAGTGAGTCCAGAGAGTGCACTGGCACCACTGGGGATGCACCCCGGTGAGCCCAGAGATTGCACTGGCACCACTGGGGATGCACTGCAGTGAGTGCAGAGAGTGCACTGGCACCACTGGGGATGCACTGCAGTGAGTCCAGAGAGTGCACTGGCACCACTGGGGTTGCAGTGCAGTGAGTCCAGAGAGTGCACTGGCACCACTTGGGATGCACTGCAGTGAGTCCAGAGAGTGCACTGGCACCACTGGGAATGCAGTGCAGTGACTCAGAGAGTGCACTGGCACCACTGGGGATGCAGTGCAATGAGTCCAGATAGTGCACTGGCACCACTGTGGATGCAGTGCAGTGAGTGCAGAGAGTGCACTGGCACCACTGGGGATGCAGTGCAGTGAGTCCAGAGAGTGCACTGGCACCACTGCGGATGCACTGCAGTGAGTCCAGAGAGTGCACTGGCACCACTGGGGATGCAGTGCAGTGAGTCCAGAGAGTGCACTGGCACCACTGGGGATGCAGTGCAGTGAGTCCAGAGAGTGCACTGGCACCACTGGGGATGCACTGCAGTGAGTCCAGAGAGTGCACTGGCACCACTGGGGATGCACCCCGGTGAGCCCAGAGATTGCACTGGCACCACTGGGGATGCACTGCAGTGAGGGCAGAGAGTGCACTGGGACCACTGGGGATGCAGTGCAGTGAGTCCAGAGAGTGCCCTGGCACCACTGGGGATGCAGTGCAGTGAGTCCAGAGAGTGCACTGGCACCACTGGGGATGCAGTGCAGTGAGTCCAGAGAGTGCACTGGCACCACTGCGGATGCACTGCAGTGAGTCCAGAGAGTGCACTGGCACCACTGGGGATGCAGTGCAGTGAGTCCAGAGAGTGCACTGGCACCACTGGGGATGCAGTGCAGTGAGTGCAGAGAGTGCACTGGCACCACTGGGGATGCACTGCAGTGAGTCCAGAGAGTGCACTGGCACCACTGGGGATGCACCCCGGTGAGCCCAGAGATTGCACTGGCACCACTGGGGATGCACTGCAGTGAGGGCAGAGAGTGCACTGGGACCACTGGGGATGCAGTGCAGTGAGTCCAGAGAGTGCCCTGACACCACTGGGGTTGCACTGCAGTGAGTCCTGAGAGTGCACTGGCACAAAAGGGGATGCACTGCAGTGAGTCCAGAGAGTGCACTGGCACCACTGGGAATGCAGTGCAGTGACTCAGAGAGTGCACTGGCACCACTGGGGATGCACTGCAATGAGTCCAGATAGTGCACTGGCACCACTGGGGATGCAGTGCAGTGAGTGCAGAGAGTGCACTGGCACCACTGGGGATGCAGTGCAGTGAGTGCAGAGAGTGCACTGGCACCACTGGGGATGCACTGCAGTGAGGGCAGAGAGTGCACAGGCACCACTGGGGATGCACTGCAGTGAGGGCAGAGAGTGCACTGGCACCACTGGGGATGCACTGCAGTGAGGGCAGAGAGTGCACAGGCACCACTGGGGATGCAGTGCAGTGAGTCCAGAGAGTGCCCTGGCACCACTGGGGATGCAGTGTAGTGAGTCCAGAGAGGGCACTGGCACCACTGGCGATGCAGTGCAGTGACTCCAGAGAGTGCACTGGCACCACTGGGGATGCAGTGCAGTGAGTCCAGAGAGTGCACTGGCACCACTGGGGATGCAATGCGGTGAGTCCAGAGAGTGCACTGGCACCACTGGGGATGCAGTGCAGTGAGTCCAGAGAGTGCACTGGCACCACTGGGGATGCACTGCAGTGAGGGCAGAGAGTGCACTGGCACCACTGGGGATGCACTGCAGTGATGGCAGAGAGTGCACTGGCACCACTGGGGATGCAGTGCAGTGAGGGCAGAGAGTGCACTGGCACCACTGGGGATGCAGTGCAGTGAGTCCAGAGAGTGCACTGGCACCAAAGTGGATGCACTGCAGTGAGTCCAGAGAGTGCACTGGCACCACAGGTGATGCAGTGCAGTGAGTACAGAGAGTGCACTGGCACCACAGGGGATGCACTGCAGTGAGTCCAGAGAGTGCACTGGCACCACTGTTCATGCAGTGCAGTGAGTCCAAAGAGTGCACTGGCACCACTGGGTATGCAGTGCATGAGTGCAGAGAGTGCACTGGCACCACTGGGAATGCAGTGCAGTGAGTCCAGAGAGTGGACTGGCACTAGTGGGGATGGAGTGCAGTGAGTCCAGAGAGTGCACTGGCACAGGTGGGGATGGAGTGCAGTGAGTCCAGAGAGTGCACTGGCTCCACTGGGGATGAACTGTAGTGAGTCCAGAGACTGCACAGGCACCACTGGGGATGCAGTGCAGTGAGTCCAGAGAGTGCACTGGCACCACTGGGGATGCAGTGCAGTGAGTGCAGAGAGTGCACTGGCACCACTGGGGATGCAATGCAGTGAGTCCAGAGAGTGCACTGGCACCACTGGGGATGCACTGCAGTGAGTCCAGAGAGTGCACGGGCACCACTGGAGATGCAGTGCAGTTGAGTCCAGAGAGTGCACTGGCACCTTGGGGATGCAGTGCAGTGAGTCCAGAGAGTGCACTGGCACCACTGGGGATGCACCCCGGTGAGCCCAGAGATTGCACTGGCACCACTGGGGATGCACTGCAGTGAGTGCAGAGAGTGCACTGGCACCACTGGGGATGCACTGCAGTGAGTCCAGAGAGTGCACTGGCACCACTGGGGTTGCAGTGCAGTGAGTCCAGAGAGTGCACTGGCACCACTTGGGATGCACTGCAGTGAGTCCAGAGAGTGCACTGGCACCACTGGGAATGCAGTGCAGTGACTCAGAGAGTGCACTGGCACCACTGGGGATGCAGTGCAATGAGTCCAGATAGTGCACTGGCAGCACTGGGGATGCAGTGCAGTGAGTGCAGAGAGTGCACTGGCACCACTGGGGATGCAGTGCAGTGAGTCCAGAGAGTGCACTGGCACCACTGGGAATGCAGTGCAGTGAGTCCAGAGAGTGCACTGGCACCACTGCGGATGCACTGCAGTGAGTCCAGAGAGTGCACTGGCACCACTGGGGATGCAGTGCAGTGAGTCCAGAGAGTGCACTGGCACCACTGGGGATGCAGTGCAGTGAGTGCAGAGAGTGCACTGGCACCACTGGGGATGCACCCCGGTGAGCCCAGAGATTGCACTGGCACCACTGGGGATGCACTGCAGTGAGGGCAGAGAGTGCACTGGGACCACTGGGGATGCAGTGCAGTGAGTCCAGAGAGTGCCCTGGCACCACTGGGGTTGCAGTGCAGTGAGTCCAGAGAGTGCACTGGCACCACTTGGGATGCACTGCAGTGAGTCCAGAGAGTGCACTGGCACCACTGGGGATGCACCCCGGTGAGCCCAGAGATTGCACTGGCACCACTGGGGATGCACTGCAGTGAGGGCAGAGAGTGCACTGGGACCACTGGGGATGCAGTGCAGTGAGTCCAGAGAGTGCCCTGGCACCACTGGGGATGCAGTGCAGTGAGTCCAGAGAGTGCCCTGGCACCACTGGGGATGCAGTGCAGTGAGTCCAGAGAGTGCACTGGCACCACTGCGGATGCACTGCAGTGAGTCCAGAGAGTGCACTGGCACCACTGGGGATGCAGTGCAGTGAGTCCAGAGAGTGCCCTGGCACCACTGGGGATGCAGTGCAGTGAGTCCAGAGAGTGCACTGGCACCACTGAGGATGCAGTGCAGTGACTCCAGAGAGTGCACTGGCACCACTGGGGATGCACTGCAGTGAGGGCAGAGAGTGCACTGGGACCACTGGGGATGCAGTGCAGTGAGTCCAGAGAGTGCCCTGGCACCACTGGGGATGCAGTGCAGTGAGTCCAGAGAGTGCCCTGGCACCACTGGGGATGCAGTGCAGTGAGTCCAGAGAGTACACTGGCACCACTGGGGATGCACTGCAGTGAGTCCAGAGAGTGCACTGGCACCACTGGGGATGCAGTGCAGTGAGTCCAGAGAGTGCACTGGCACCACTGGGGATGCAGTGCAGTGAGTGCAGAGAGTGCACTGGCACCACTGGGGATGCAATGCAATGAGTCCACAGAGTGCACTGGCACCACAGGGGATGCAGTGCAGTGAGTCCAGAGAGTGCACTGACACCACTGGGGATCCAATGCAGTGAGTCCAGAGAGTGCAATGGAACCACTGGGGATGCAGTGCAGTGAGTCCAGAGAGTGCACTGGCACTTCTGGGGATGCAGTGCAGTGAGTGCAGAGAGTGCACTGGCACAAAAGGGGATGCAGTGCAGTGAGTCCAGAGAGTGTACTGGCACCACAGGGGATGCAGTGCAGTGAGTCCAGAGAGTGCACTGGCACCAGTGGGGATGCACAACGGTGAGTCCAGAGAGTGCACTGGCACCACTGGGGATGCAGTGCAGTGAGTCCAGAGAGTGCACTGGCACCACTGCGGTTTTAGTGCAGTGAGTCCAGAGAGTGCACTGGCACCACTGGGGATGCAGTGCTGTGAGTCCAGAGAGTGCCCTGGCACCACTGGGGATGCAGTGAGTCCAGACAGTGCACTGGCACCACTGGGGATGCACTGCAGTGAGACCATAGTGTTCTCTGGCACCACTGGGGATGCAGTTTAGTGAGTCCAGAGAGTGCACCGGCTCCAATGGCGATACATTGCAGTGAGTCCAGACAGTGCACTGGCACCACTGGGGATGCAGTGCAGTGAGTCCAGAGAGTACACTGGCACCACTGGGGATGCAGTGCAGTGAGTCCAGAGAGTGCTCTGCCACCACTGAGCTACACTGCAGTGAGTCCAGTAGTTGCACTGGCACCACTGGGGATGCACTGCTGTGAGTCCAGAGACTACACTGGCACCACTGGGGATGCAATGTAGTGAGTCCAGAGAGTGCACTGGCACCACTGTTGATGAAGTGCAGTGAGTCCAGAGAGTGCACTGGCACCACTGGGGATGCAGTGCAGTGAGTCCAGAGAGTGCACTGGCACTACTGGGGATGCACTGCAGTGAGTCCAGAGAGTGCACTGGCACCTCTGGGGATGCAATACAGTGAGTCCAGAGAGTGCACTGGCACCACTGGGGATGCAGTGCAGTGACTCCAGAGAGTGCAGAGGCACCACTGTTGATGCAGTGCTGTGACTCCAGAGAGTGCACTGGCACCACTGGGGATGCAGTGCAGTTAGTCCTGAGAGTGCAAAGGCACCACAAGGGATGCACTGCAGTGAGTGCAGAGAGTGCACTGGCACCACTGGGGATGCACTGCAGTGACTCCAGAGAGTGCAGAGGCACCACGGTTGATGCAGTGCAGTGAGTGCAGAGAGTGCACTGGCACCAGTGCGGAAGCACTGCAGTGAGTCCAGAGAGTGCACTGGCACAACTGGGGATGCACTGCAGTGAGTCCAGAGAGTGCACTGGCACAACTGGGGATGCAGTGCAGTGAGTCCAGAGAGTGCACTGGCACCACTGGGGATGCAGTGCAGTGAGTCCAGAGAGTGCACTGGCACCACTGGGGATGCAGTGCAGTGAGTCCAGAGAGTGCACTGGCACCACTGGGTATGCAGTGCAGTTAGTCCATAGAGTGCACTGGCTCCACTGGGGATGCAGTGCAGTGAGTCCAGAGAGTGCACAGGCACCACTGGGGATGGAGTGCAGTGAGTCCAGAGAGTGCAATGGCACCACAGGGGATGCACTGCAGTGATTCCAGAGAGTGCACTGTCACCACTGGGGATGCAGTGCAGTGAGTCGAGAGAGTACACTGGCACCTCAGGGGCTGCACTGCAGTGAGTCCAGAGAGTGCACTGGCACCACTGGGGATGCAGTGCGGTGAGTCCAGAGAGTGCACTGGCACCACTGGGGATGCACCTCGGTGAGTCCAGAGAGTGCTCTGGGAACACCGGGGATGCAGTGCAGTGAGTGCAGAGAGTGCACTGGCACCACTGGGGATGCAGTGCAGTGAGTGCAGAGAGTGCACTGGCACCACTGGGGATGCACTGCAGTGAGTCCAGAGAGTGCACTGGCACCACTGGGGATGCAGTGCAGTGAGTCCAGAGAGTACACTGCCACCACTGGTAATGCAGTGCAGTGAGTCCAGAGGGTGCACTGTCAGCACTGGGGATGCAGTGCAGTGAGTCCAGAGAGTGCACTGGCAGCACTGGGGATGCACTGCAGTGAGTCCAGAGAGTGCACTGGCACCACTGGGGATGCACTGCAGTGACTCTAGAGAGTGCACTGGCACCACTGGGGATGCAGTGCAGTGAGTCCAGAGAGTGCACTGGCACAAAAGGGGATGCACTGCAGTGACTCCAGAGAGTGCACTGGCACCACTGGGGATGCAGTGCAGTGAGTCCAGAGAGTGCACTGGCACTACTGGGGATGCACTGCAGTGAGTCCAGAGAGTGCACTGGCAGCACTGGGGATGCAGTGCAGTGAGTCCAGAGAGTGCTCTGGCACCACTGGGGATGCAGTTCAGTGAGTCCAGAGAGTGCACTGGCACCACTGGGGATACACTGCAGTGACTCCAGAGAGTGCACTGGCACCACTGGGGATGCACTGCAGTGAGTCCAGAGAGTGCACTGGCACCAGTGGGGATGCAGTGCAGTGAGTCCAGAGACTGCACTGGCACCAATTGGAGCTGCACTGCAGTGAGTCCAGAGAGTGCACTGGCACCACTGGGGATGCACTACAGTGAGTCCAGAGACTACACTGGCACCACTGGGGATGCAGTGCAGTGAGTCCAGAGAGTGCACTGGCACCACTGTTCATGCAGTGCACTGAGTCCAGAGAGTGCACTGGCACCACTGGTTATGCAGTGCATGAGTGCAGAGAGTGCACTGGCACCACTGGGGATGCAGTGCAGTGAGTCCAGAGAGTGGACTGGCACCAGTGGGGATGGAGTGCAGTGAGTCCAGAGAGTGCACTGGCACCAGTGGGGATGGAGTGCAGTGAGTCCAGAGAGTGCACTGGCTCCACTGGGGATGAACTGTAGTGAGTCCAGAGACTGCACAGGCACCACTGGGGATGCAGTGCAGTGAGTCCAGAGAGTGCACTGGCACCACTGGGGATGCAGTGCAGTGACTCCAGAGAGTGCACTGGCACCACTGGGGATGCAATGCAGTGAGTCCAGAGAGTGCACTGGCACCACTGGGGATGCACTGCAGTGAGTCCAGAGAGTGCACGGGCACCACTGGGGATGCAGTGCAGTTGAGTCCAGAGAGTGCACTGGCACCTTGGGGATGCAGTGCAGTGAGTCCAGAGAGTGCACTGGCACCACTGGGGATGCAGTGCGGTGAGTCCAGAGAGTGCACTGGCACCACTGGGGATGCACTGCAGTGAGTCCAGAGAGTGCACTCGCACCACTGGGGTTGCACTGCATTAAGTCCTGAGAGTGCACTGGCACAAACGGGGATGCACTGCAGTGAGTCCAGAGAGTGCACTGGCACCACTGGGAATGCAGTGCAGTGACTCAGAGAGTGCACTGGCACCACTGGGGATGCACTGCAGTGAGTCCAGATAGTGCACTGGCACCACTGGGGATGCAGTGCAGTGAGTGCAGAGAGTGCACTGGCACCACTGGGGATGCAGTGCAGTGAGTCCAGAGAGTACACTGGCACCACTGGGGATGCATTGCAGTGAGTCCACAGAGTGCACTGGCACTACTGGGGATGCACTGCAGTGAGTCCAGAGAGTGCACTGGGACCACTGGGGATGCAGTGCAGTGAGTCCAGAGAGTGCACTGGCACCACTGGGGATGCAGTGCAGTGAGTCCAGAGAGTGCACTGGCACCACTGGGGATGCAGTGCAGTGAGTGCAGAGAGTGCACTGGCACCACTGGGGATGCACTGCAGTGAGTCCAGAGAGTGCACTGGCACCACTGGGGATGCAGTGCAGTGAGTCCAGAGAGTGCACTGGCACCACTGGGGATGTACCCCGGTGAGCCCAGAGATTGCACTGGCACCACTGGGGATGCACTGCAGTGAGTCCAGAGAGTGCACTGGCACCACTGGGGATGCACTGCAGTGAGGGCAGAGAGTGCACTGGCACCACTGGGGATGCAGTGCAGTGAGTCCAGAGAGTGCCCTGGCACCACTGGGGATGCAGTGCAGTGAGTCCAGAGAGGGCACTGGCACCACTGGCGATGCAGTGCAGTGACTCCAGAGAGTGCACTGGTACCACTGGGGATGCAGTGCAGTGAGTCCAGAGAGTGCACTGGCACCACTGGGGATGCAATGCGGTGAGTCCAGAGAGTGCACTGGCACCACTGGGGATGCAGTGCAGTGAGTCCAGAGAGTGCACTGGCACCACTGGGGATGCACTGCAGTGAGGGCAGAGAGTGCACTGGCACCACTGGGGATGCACTGCAGTGATGGCAGAGAGTGCACTGGCACCACTGGGGATGCAGTGCAGTGAGGGCAGAGAGTGCACTGGCACCACTGGGAATGCAGTGCAGTGAGTCCAGAGAGTGCACTGGCACCAATGGGGATGCACTGCAGTGAGTCCAGAGAGTGCACTGGCACCACAGGTGATGCAGTGCAGTGAGTACAGAGAGTGCACTGGCACCACAGGGGATGCACTGCAGTGATTCCAGAGAGTGCACTGGCACCACTGGGGATGCACTGCAGTGAGTCCAGAGAGTGCACTGGCACCACTGTTCATGCAGTGCAGTGAGTCCAAAGAGTGCACTGGCACCACTGGGTATGCAGTGCATGAGTGCAGAGAGTGCACTGGCACCACTGGGAATGCAGTGCAGTGAGTCCAGAGAGTGGACTGGCACTAGTGGGGATGGAGTGCAGTGAGTCCAGAGAGTGCACTGGCACCAGTGGGGATGGAGTGCAGTGAGTCCAGAGAGTGCACTGGCTCCACTGGGGATGAACTGTAGTGAGTCCAGAGACTGCACAGGCACCACTGGGGATGCAGTGCAGTGAGTCCAGAGAGTGCACTGGCACCACTGGGGATGCAGTGCAGTGAGTGCAGAGAGTGCACTGGCACCACTGGGGATGCAATGCAGTGAGTCCAGAGAGTGCACTGGCACCACTGGGGATGCACTGCAGTGAGTCCAGAGAGTGCACTGGCACCACTGGGGATGCACTGCAGTGAGGGCAGAGAGTGCACTGGCACCACTGGGGATGCAGTGCAGTGAGTCCAGAGAGTGCCCTGGCACCACTGGGGATGCAGTGCAGTGAGTCCAGAGAGGGCACTGGCACCACTGGCGATGCAGTGCAGTGACTCCAGAGAGTGCACTGGTACCACTGGGGATGCAGTGCAGTGAGTCCAGAGAGTGCACTGGCACCACTGGGGATGCAATGCGGTGAGTCCAGAGAGTGCACTGGCACCACTGGGGATGCAGTGCAGTGAGTCCAGAGAGTGCACTGGCACCACTGGGGATGCACTGCAGTGAGGGCAGAGAGTGCACTGGCACCACTGGGGATGCACTGCAGTGATGGCAGAGAGTGCACTGGCACCACTGGGGATGCAGTGCAGTGAGGGCAGAGAGTGCACTGGCACCACTGGGAATGCAGTGCAGTGAGTCCAGAGAGTGCACTGGCACCAAAGTGGATGCACTGCAGTGAGTCCAGAGAGTGCACTGGCACCACAGGTGATGCAGTGCAGTGAGTACAGAGAGTGCACTGGCACCACAGGGGATGCACTGCAGTGATTCCAGAGAGTGCACTGGCACCACTGGGGATGCACTGCAGTGAGTCCAGAGAGTGCACTGGCACCACTGTTCATGCAGTGCAGTGAGTCCAAAGAGTGCACTGGCACCACTGGGTATGCAGTGCATGAGTGCAGAGAGTGCACTGGCACCACTGGGAATGCAGTGCAGTGAGTCCAGAGAGTGGACTGGCACTAGTGGGGATGGAGTGCAGTGAGTCCAGAGAGTGCACTGGCACCAGTGGGGATGGAGTGCAGTGAGTCCAGAGAGTGCACTGGCTCCACTGGGGATGAACTGTAGTGAGTCCAGAGACTGCACAGGCACCACTGGGGATGCAGTGCAGTGAGTCCAGAGAGTGCACTGGCACCACTGGGGATGCAGTGCAGTGAGTGCAGAGAGTGCACTGGCACCACTGGGGATGCAATGCAGTGAGTCCAGAGAGTGCACTGGCACCACTGGGGATGCACTGCAGTGAGTCCAGAGAGTGCACGGGCACCACTGGAGATGCAGTGCAGTTGAGTCCAGAGAGTGCACTGGCACCTTGGGGATGCAGTGCAGTGAGTCCAGAGAGTGCACTGGCACCACTGGGGATGCACCCCGGTGAGCCCAGAGATTGCACTGGCACCACTGGGGATGCACTGCAGTGAGTGCAGAGAGTGCACTGGCACCACTGGGGATGCACTGCAGTGAGGGCAGAGAGTGCACTGGGACCACTGGGGATGCAGTGCAGTGAGTCCAGAGAGTGCCCTGGCACCAGTGGGGATGCAGTGCAGTGAGTCCAGAGAGTGCACTGGCACCACTGGGGATGCAGTGCCGTGAGTCCAGAGAGTGCACTGGCACCACTGGAGATGCAATGTGGTGACTCCAGAGAGTGCACTGGCACCACTGGGGATGCAGTGCAGTGAGTCCAGAGAGTGCACTGGCACCACTGGGGATGCACTGCAGTGAGGGCAGAGAGTGCACTGGCACCACTGGGGATGCACTGCTGTGAGGGCAGAGAGTGCACTGGCACCACTGGGGATGCAGTGCAGTGAGTGCAGAGAGTGCACTGGCACCACTGGGGATGCACTGCAGTGAGGGCAGAGAGTGCACTGGCACCACTGGGAATGCAGTGCAGTGAGTCCAGAGAGTGCACTGGCACCACTGGGGATGCAAAGCGATGAGTCCACAGAGTGCACTGGCACCACAGGGGATGCAGTGCAGTGAGTCCAGAGAGTGCACTGACACCACTGGGGAAGCAGTGCGGTGAGTTCAGAGAGTGCACTGGCAGCACTGGGGATGCAGTGCAGTGAGTCCTGAGAGTGCACTGGCACCACAGGTGATGCAGTGCAGTGAGTCCAGAGAGTGCACTGGCACCACAGGGGATGCACTGCAGTGATTCCAGAGAGTGCACTGGCACCACTGGGGATGCAGTACAGTGAGTCCAGAGAGTGCACTGGCACCACTGTTCATGCAGTGCAGTGAGTCCAAAGAGTGCACTGGCACCACTGGGTATGCAGTGCATGAGTGCAGAGATTGCACTGGCACCACTGGGGATGCAGTGCAGTGAGTCCAGAGAGTGGACTGGCACCAGTGGGGATGGAGTGCAGTGAGTCCAGAGAGTGCACTGGCACCAGTGGGGATGGAGTGCAGTGAGTCCAGAGAGTGCACTGGTTCCACTGGGGATGAACTGTAGTGAGTCCAGAGACTGCACAGGCACCAATGGGGATGCAGTGCAGTGAGTCCAGAGAGTGCACTGGCACCACTGGGGATGCAGTGCAGTGAGTCCAGAGAGTGCACTGGCACCACTGGGTTTGCAGTGCAGTGAGTCCAGAGAGTGCACTGGCACAAAAGGGGATGCACTGCAGTGAGTCCAGAGAGTGCACTGGCACCACTGGGGATGCACTGCAATGAGTCCAGATAGTGCACTGGCACCACTGGGGATGCAGTGCAGTGAGTGCAGAGAGTGCACTGGCACCACTGGGGATGCAGTGCAGTGAGTCCAGAGAGTGCACTGGCACCACTGGGGATGCAGCGCAGTGAGTCCACAGAGTGCACTGGCACTACTGGGGATGCAGTGCAGTGAGTCCAGAGAGTGCACTGGCACCACTGCGGATGCACTGTAGTGAGTCCAGAGAGTGCACTGGCACCACTGCGGATGCAGTGCAGTGAGTCCAGAGAGTGCACTGGCACCACTGGGGATGCAGTGCAGTGAGTCCAGAGAGTGCACTGGCACCACTGGGGATGCACTGCAGTGAGTCCAGAGAGTGCACTGGCACCACTGGGGATGCAGTGCAGTGAGTCCAGAGAGTACACTGGCACCACTGGGGATGCACCCCGGTGAGCCCAGAGATTGCACTGGCTCCACTGGGGATGCACTAAAGTGAGTGCACAGAGTGCACTGGCACCACTGGGGATGCACTGCAGTGAGGGCAGAGAGTGCACTGGGACCACTGGGGATGCAGTGCAGTGAGTCCAGAGAGTGCCCTGGCACCACTGGGGATGCAGTGCAGTGAGTCAAGAGAGTGCCCTGGCACCACTGAGGATGCAGTGCAGTGACTCCAGAGAGTGCACTGGCACCACTGGGGATGCAGTGCAGTGAGTCCAGAGAGTGCACTGGCACCACTGGGGATGCAATGCGGTGAGTCCAGAGACTGCACTGGCACCACTGGGGATGCAGTGCAGTGAGTCCAGAGAGTGCACTGGCACCACTGGGGATGCACTGCGGTGAGGGCAGAGAGTGCACTGGCAAAACTGGGGATGCAGTGCAGTGAGTGCAGAGAGTGCACTGGCACCACTGGGGATGCACTGCAGTGAGTGCAGTGAGTGCACTGGCACCACTGGGGATGCACTGCAGTGAGGGCAGAGAGTGCACTGGGACCACTGGGGATGCAATGCGATGAGTCCACAGAGTGCACTGGCACCACAGGGGATGCAGTGCAGTGAGTCCAGAGAGTGCACTGACACCACTGGGGATGCAGTGCGGTGAGTTCAGAGAGTGCACTGGCACCACTGGGGATGCAGTGCAGTGAGTCCAGAGAGTGCACTGGCACCACAGTTGATGCAGTGCAGTGAGTACAGAGAGTGCACTGGCACCACAGGGGATGCACTGCAGTGATTCCAGAGAGTGCACTGGCACCACTGGGGATGCAGTGCAGTGAGTCCAGAGAGTGCACTGGCACCACTGGGGATGCAGTGCAGTGAGACCAGAGAGTGCACTGGCACCACTGGGGATGCAGTGCAGTGAGTCCAGAGAGTGCACTGGCACCACTGGGGATGCACTGCAGTGACTCAAAAGAGTGCACTGGCACCACTGCGGATGCACTGCAGTGAGTCCGGAGAGTGCACTGGCACCAATGGTGATGCAGTGCAGTGAGTTCAGAGCGTGCAGTGGCACCACTGGGGATGCAGTGCAGTGAGTCCAGAGAGTGCACTGGCACCACTGGGGATGCAATGCAGTGAGTCCAGAGAGTGCACTGGCACCACTGGGGATGCACTGCACTGAGTCCAGAGAGTGCACTGGCACCACTGGGGATGCAGTGCAGTGAGTCCAGAGAGTGCACTGGCACCACTGGGGATGCAGTGCAGTGAGTCCAGAGAGTGCACTGGCAGCACTGGGGATGCACTGCAGTGAGTCCAGAGAGTGCTCTGGCACCACTGGGGATGCAGTTCAGTGAGTCCAGAGAGTGCACTGGCACCACTGGGGATACACTGCAGTGAGTCCAGAGACTGCACTGGCACCAACTGGAGCTGCACTGCAGTGAGTCCTGAGATTGCACTGGCACCACTGGGGATGCACTACAGTGAGTCCAGAGACTACACTGGCACCACTGGGGATGCAGTGCAGTGAGTCCAGAGAGTGCACTGGCACCACTGTTCATGCAGTGCAGTGAGTCCAAAGAGTGCACTGGCACCACTGGGTATGCAGTGCATGAGTGCAGAGAGTCCACTGGCACCACTGGGGATGCAGTGCAGTGAGTCCAGAGAGTGGACTGGCACCAGTGGGGATGGAGTGCAGTGAGTCCAGAGAGTGCACTGGCACCACTGGGGATGAACTGTAGTGAGTCCAGAGACTGCACAGGCACCACTGGGGATGCAGTGCAGTGAGTCCAGAGAGTGCACTGGCACCACTGGGGATGCAGTGCAGTGAGTGCAGAGAGTGCACTGGCACCACTGGGGATGCAATGCAGTGAGTCCAGAGAGTGCACTGGCACCACTGGGGATGCACTGCAGTGAGTCCAGAGAGTGCACGGGCACCACTGGGGACGCACTGCAGTGAGTCCAGAGAGTGCACTGACACCACTGGGGATGCAGTGCAGTGAGTGCAGAGAGCGCAGTGGCACCACTGGGGATGCAGTGCAGTGAGTCCAGAGAGTGCACTGGCACCACTGGGGATGCAGTGCAGTGAGTGCAGAGAGCGCAGTGGCACCACTGGGGATGCAGTGCAGTGAGTCTAGAGACTGCACTGGCACCAACTGGAGCTGCACTGCAGTGAGTCCTGAGATTGCACTGGCACCACTGGGGATGCACTACAGTGAGTCCAGAGACTACACTGGCACCACTGGGGATGCAGTGCAGTGAGTCCAGAGAGTGCACTGGCACCACTGTTCATGCAGTGCAGTGAGTCCAAAGAGTGCACTGGCACCACTGGGTATGCAGTGCATGAGTGCAGAGAGTGCACTGGCTCCACTGGGGATGCACTGCAGTGAGTCCAGAGAGTGCACTGGCACCACTGGGGATGCACTGCAGTGAGTCCAGAGAGTGCAGTGGCACCACTGGGGATGCACCCCCGTGAGTCCAGAGAGTGCACTGTCAGCACTGGGGATGCAGTGCAGTGAGTCCAGAGAGTGCACTGTCACCACTGGGGATGCACTGCCGTGAGTCCAGAGAGTGCACTGGCACCACTGGGAATGCAGTGCAGTGAGGCCAGAGAGTGCACTGGCACCACTGGTGATGCACTGCAGTGAGTCCAGATAGTGCACTGGCACCACTGGGGATCCAGTGCAGTGAGTCCAGAGAGTGCACTGGCACCACTGGGGATGCACCCCGGTGAGTCCAGAGAGTGCAGTGGCACCACTGGGGATGCAGTGCAGTGAGTCCAGAGAGTGCAGTGGCACCACTGGGGATGCACTGCAGTGAGTCCAGAGAGTGCACTGGCACCACTGGGGATGCAGTGCAGTGAGTCCAGAGAGTGCAATGACACCACTGGGGGATGCACTTCAGTGAGTCCAGAGAGTGCACTCTCTGGACTTGCCGGAATGCATCCCCAGTGGTGCCAGTGCACTCTCTGGACTCACTGCACTGCATCCCCAGTGGTGCCAGTGCATTCTCTGCGCTCACTGCACTGCATCACCAATCGTACCAGTGCACTCTCTTGACTCACTGCACTCCATCCCCAGTGCTGCCACTGTAATCTCTGGTCTCACTGCACTGCATCCCCAGTGGTGCCAGTGCACTCTCTGGACTCATTGCACTGCATCCCCAGTGGTGCCAGTGGACTCTCTGGACTCACTGCAGTGCATATCCAGTGGTGCCAGTGCACTCTCTGGACTCACTGCACTGCATCCCCAGTGGTACCAGTGCACTCTCTGGACTCACTGCACTGCATCCCCAGTGGTGCCAGTACATTCACTGGACTCACTGCACTGCATTCCCAGTGGTGCCGGGGCACTCTCTGGACTCAGTGAACTGCATCCCCAGTGGTGCCAGTGCCCTCTGTGGAATCACTGCACTGCATCCCCAGTGGGGCCAGTGCACTCTCTGGACTCACTGCACTGCATCCCCAGTGGTGACAGTACACTCTCTGGAATTGCCGGGGTGCATCCCCAGTGGTGCCAGTGCACTCTCTGGACTCACCGGGGTGCATCCCCAGTGGTGCCAGTGCACTCTCTGGAATCACTGCAGTGTATCCCCAGTGGTGCCAGTGACCTCTCTGGACTCACTGCAGTGCATCCCCAGTGGTGCCAGTGCACTCTCTGGACTCACTGCACTGCATCCACAGTGGTGCCAGTGCACTCTCTGGACTCACTGCACTGCATCCCCAGTGGTGCCAGTGCACTCGCTGAGCTCACTGCACTGCATCCCCAGTGGTGCCAGTGCACTCACTGGACTCACTGCACTGCATCCCCAGTGGTGCCAGTGCACTCTCTGGACTCACTGCACTGCATCCCCAGTGGTGCCAGTGCACTCTCTGGACTCACTGTACTGCATCCCCAGTGGTGCCAATGCACTCTCTGGACTCACGGCACTGCATCCCCTGTGGTGCCAGTCCACTCTCTGGACTCACCGCACTGCATCCCCAGTGGTGCCAGTGCACTCTCTGGACTCACCGGAGTGCATCCCCAGTGGTGCCAGTGCACTCTCTGGACTCACTGCAGTGCATCCCCAGTGCTGCCAGTGCACTCTCTGGACTCACTGCACTGCATCCCCAGTGGTGCCAGTGCACTCTGTTGAGTCACTGCAGTGCATCCCCAGTGGTGCCACTCCACTCTCTGGACTCATTGCACTGCATCTCCAGTGGTGCCAGTGCACTCTCTGGACTCACGGCACTGCATCCCCAGTGGTGCCAGTGCACTCTCTGGACTCACGCAGTGCATCCCCAGTGGTACCAGTGCACTCTCTGGACTCACTGCAGTGCATCCCCAGTGGTGCCAGTGCACTCTCTGGACTCACCGCACTGCATCCCCAGTGGTGCCAGTGCACTCACTGAGCTCACTGCACTGCATCCCCAGTGGTGCCAGTGCACTCTCTGGACTCACTGCACTGCATCCCCAGTGGTGCCTGTGCACTCTCTGGACTCACTGTACTGCATCCCCAGTGGTGCCAGTGCACTCTCTGGACTCACTGCACTGCATCCCCAGTGGTGCAAGTGCACTCTCTGGACTCACTGCACCGCATCCCCAGTGGTGCCAGTGCACTCTCTGGACTCACTGCACTGCATCCCCAGTGGTGCCAGTGCACTCTTTGGACTTGCCGGGGTGCATCCCCAGTGGTGCCAGTGCACTCTCTGGACTCACGGCACTGCATCCCCTGTGGTGCCAGTGCACTCTCTGGACACACCGCACTGCATCCCCAGTGGTGCCAGTGCACTCTCTGGACTCACTGCAGTGCATCCCCAGTGGTGCCAGTGCACTCTCTGGACTCACTGCAGTGCATCCCCAGTGGTGCCAGTGCACTCTCTGGACTCACTGCAGTGCATCCCCAGTGGTGCCAGTGCACTCTCTTGAGTCACTGCAGTGCATCCCCAGTGGTGCCAGTGCACTCTCTGGACTCACGGCACTGCATCCCCAGTGGTGCCAGTGCACTCTCTGGACTCACGCAGTGCATCCCCAGTGGTACCAGTGCACTCTCTGGAGTCACTGCAGTGCATCCCCAGTGGTGCCAGTGCACTCTCTGGACTCACTGCACTGCATCCCCAGTGGTGCCAGTGCACTCTCTGGACTCACTGCACTGCATCCCCAGTGGTGACAGTGCACTCTCTGGACTTGCCGGGGTGCATCCCCAGTGGTGCCAGTGCACTCTCTGGAATCACCGGGGTGCATCCCCAGTGGTGCCAGTGCACTCTCTGGACTCACTGCAGTGCATCCCCAGTGGTGCCAGTGACCTCTCTGGACTCACTGCACTGCATCCCCAGTGGTGCCAGTGCACTCTCTGGACTCACTGCACTGCATCCCCAGTGGTGCCAGTGCACTCTCTGGAGTCACTGAACTGCATCCCCAGTGGTGCCAGTGCACTCTCTGGAGTCACTGAACTGCATCCCCAGTGGTGCCAGTGCACTCTCTGGACTCACTGCAGTGCATCCCCAATGGTGCCAGTGCACTCTTTGGACTCACTGCACTGCATCCCCAGTGGTTCCACTGTACTCTCTGGACTCACTGCACTGCATCCCCAGTGGTGCCGGGGCACTCTGTGGACTCACTGCACTGCATCCCCAGTGGTGCCAGTGCCCTCTGTGGACTCACTGCACTACATCCCCAGTGGTGCCAGTGCACTCTCTGGACTCACTGCACTGCATCCCCAGTGGTGCCAGTGCACTCTCTGGACTCACAGCACTGCATCCCCAGTGGTGCCAGTGCACTCTCTGGACTCACTGCACTGCATCACCAGTGGTGCCAGTGCACACTCTGGACTCACTGCAGTGCATCCCCAGTGGTGCTAGTGCACTCTCTGGACCAACGGTACTGCATCCCCAGTGGTGCCAGTGCACTCTCTGGAATCACTGCACTGCATCCCCAGTGCTGCCGGGGTACTCTCTGGACTCACTGCACTGCATCCCCAGTGGTGCCAAGGCACTCTCTGGACTCACTGCACTGCGTTGCTATTGGTGCCAGTGCACTCTCTGGACTCATTGCACTGCATCCCCAGTGGTGCCAATGCACTCTCTGGACTCACTGCTCTGCATCCCCAGTGGTGCCAGTGCACTCTCTGGACTCACTGCAGTGCATCCCCAGTGGTGCCAGTGCACTCTCTGGACTCACTGTACTGCATCCCCAGTGGTTCCAGTGCCCTCTCTGGACTCACTGCACTGCATCCCAGGTGGTGCCAGTGCACTCTCTGGACTCACTGCTCTGCATCCCCAGTGGTGCCAGTGCACTCTCTGGACTCACTGCAGTGTATCCCCAGTGGTGCCAGTGCCCTCTCTGGACTCACTGCAGTGCATCGCCAGTGGTGCCAGTGCCCTCTCTGGACTCACTGCACTGCATCCCCAGTGGTGCCAGTGCAGTCTCTGTGTTAGTGTTGGGGAGAATCGAATGGATGTTTTACTAATGTCTCTTAGGTAATGGGACCTATCAGTATAATTAAGCATTGCCAAATGTACTTACATTATCAATTAATCTATGTATACTGGATACTTAGGGAGTACATTGAACAATCAAAAGAATCATTGAAGGGGAACCTTGGGAGGGAACAGGTACAACCTGACCTTGGATAAGGGCCTGGAAATGATGAAATGAGTTGAAGCAGAACCAAGAAGCGGAGGGAGCATGCGTCGAGTAAGAAAGGTGAAATGTTTAGCGGAGAGGAAGACTCCTTACTTCATCTGGACGACCACCTGGACGACCACCAGAGTGCGCCACGCATGTGCAAAGGGGAGGGGAGCTAATTAGAATGAAAAGCGAGGCTGCTGTTGCAACCTGTAATGAATATGTATAGCTGACGCAATATTGTATGTATAAATAACGGCTGGGAAGTAACGGGACTTGAAGCCAGATTTGGGCACCTGCCCCGGCTTCCAGCGCTGAATAAAGCACCTTCATATAATCACTTGGTGGTTATGTGGTTGCTACGCTAACATTTTGGCGACCCGGGTGGGACAGCGTGGGCACTGCTGAGGCGGCTCGTGTCTCGGTTTCGCTCCAGCCGGCACCGAGGGATTCTCGGGGAGCAGTCGACCACGACCGACCTCCGCTGCTCACGACGTACCACTGGAGTGGTAAGCAAAGGTGCTTTCAACTTTGGGTATTCGGTACCGATTTGGTTGGGAAAGCCTGCCGGTCAGACGCGGCGAAAGCCACGCTCGGTTGGGCAGGGAGCTCCCGGGGTAAGCCTAGGCGCCGTCCGTTAGACAGAGCGAAAGCTCTGCAGGTTCGGCATTGGTGGTTTGGTATTGGTAATTGTATTGGTTTGTGCTGAAGGGTCAGCACTTGGTATTATTGGTATGTAGTAAGCACGCTGCTGCTCCGGCAGCTTCTGGGAAAGCGTGCTGCTGCTCCGGCAGCTTTTGGGAGAGCACGCTGCTGCTCCGGCAGCTTTTGGGAGAGCACGCTGCTGCTCCGGCAGCTTTTGGGAAAGCGTGCTGCTGCTCCGGCAGCTTCTGGGAGAGCACGCTGCTGCTCCGGCAGCTTTTGGGAGAGTGTGCTGCTGCTCCGGCAGCTTTTGGGAAAGCGTGCTGCTGCTCCGGCAGCTTTTGGGAGAGCACGCTGCTGCTCCGGCAGCTTTTGGGAAAGCGTGCTGCTGCTCCGGCAGCTTTTGGGAGAGCATGCTGCTGCTCCGGCAGCTTTTGGGAAAGCGTGCTGCTGCTCCGGCAGCTTCTGGGAGAGCACGCTGCTGCTCCGGCAGCTTTTGGGAGAGTGTACTGCTGCTCCGGCAGCTTCTGGGAAAGTGTGCTGCTGCTCTGGCAGCTTTTGGGTTTGTATCATAAGCTCAAAATGAAAAAGATCAAAGGAATTCTGGGAAAAGATGTACCTATCCCGCGGACATCCCCGCTGGGGTGTTTGCTAGCACACTGGAAAGAGGGAGGTTTTGGTCAAGAAATGCGGAAAGGAAAGCTGATTGATTATTGTAATATTTGGTGGCCACAGTATAAGCTAGAGGACCAAGAAACTTGGCCTGAGAATGGAACATTGCAATATAATACAATTTTACAATTGATGCTATTCTGTAAGCGGGAAGGAAAATATGATGAACTGTCGTATGTGGAATTATTCTTTTATTTGCGCCGAAAGCCTGAATGGCAGCATGCTTGTGGAATAATGGTGCTTGAGGTTTCAACTGAGGAACGTTGTTGTGCATGTACTAAGGAGGGACACTGTATACAGCATCAGGCAATAGAGAATAATAAGTATTATGGGGAAATGAATAATGGAAATATTGATTTGGAAGTTGCGCCGTCGGCTCCGCCGGAAGAGCCAGGACAGGGAGGGAAAAGAGAAAAGGAAGATAGCATTAGTGATGGAGAATCCCCGACTTTAGTCTCCCCTGTGTCACATAGGACCCGGCAACAGCGAAGGGCAGGAGAAACTATAAATGAACAGGGAGGGAAAATAATCGCTCCCCTCAGGCAAGGAGTGGGGACAGAAGGACCGGTATATGTTAAGGTGCCTTTTTCAGCTGGGGATTTAATGATATGGAAACAAGCAGCCGGCACCTACAGGGAAAACCCAGATAAAGTAGCTAGGGTAATGAAAATGATAATTAAAACCCAAAATCCCGATTGGGATGATCTCCAGGTGATCCTGGATACTTTGATGGACTCGACAGAAAAAGACATGGTATTGCGGGCAGCCAGAGAGAGAGCCCGAGAAGATATACGTAATGGATTAGTGCTTGGAAATCTAGATCAAAACTTCCTCACCGAGGATCCCCAATGGGATTATAACACAGGGGATGGAATAAGGAGGCTGAAGAGATAGCAAGATTGGGTACAAGTCGGGGTACAGAATGCCATGCCCCGGACTTATCAAAGGACTTCCAGCTGTTTGTGCATGAGAGACAACGATTGGCATTAGGAGTACTGACCCAGCGACTTGGGAGCTGGAAAAGACCTGTGGGGTATTTTTCTAAACAATTGGATGCAGTAAGCGCTGGATGGCCCTCGTGTTTAAGGGCCGTGGCAGCCACAGTCCTTTTAATACAGGAAGCCAGGAAGCTCACATTAGGGAAGCAAATTGAGTGTTCGTGCCACATATGGTGACTACGGTATTGGAGCAAAAGGGGGGCCATTGGCTATCGCCCAGCCGAATGATGAAATATCAAGCTATACTAACTGAGCAAGATGATGTAATCTTAAGAACTACTAACTTATTGAACCCAGCAGTGTTTCTAGGAACAACTACGGAGGAAGGAGACCTCAGTCATGATTGCGTGGAGATCATCGAACATACCTATGCCAGCAGAACAGACTTAAAGGATCAGCCTCGGGGGAGACCGGATTGGGAACTTTTCACGGATGGAAGCAGCTTTGTGGAAAATGGGACTCGTTATGCAGGATACGCGGCAACTACATCAAAGGTAGTGATTGAGGCAAATTCCCTACCTCCGGGGACTTCAGCCCAACGAGCAGAAATAGTCGCCCTGACACGAGCCCTGGAACTAAGCGAGGGTAAGAACGTGAATATTTGGACAGATTCAAAATATGCATTCGGGGTAGTCCACGTACATGGGGCATTATGGAAAGAAAGGGGAATGCTATCCTCACAAGGGACTAATATAAAATACCAGGAAGAACTATTGAAATTAATAACAGCTGTACAGAAACCCCAACAGGTGGCCATAATGCATTGTAAAGCTCATCAAGGAGGGGTGTCAGAGATTGCAGAAGGTAACAGACTGGCGGATTTGACGGCCCGGAAGGTTGCACGTGAAGTATGGAAAGTAATGGCTCTAATTCCATCGAAGGTAGGCCTCTCTTGTTTTAAATTACCTAAAGACCCAAAGTATTCAGCGGAAGATGAGAGACTTGCAAATTTGATGAAGGCCCAGAAGAATCCTGACGGGTGGTATGTGACTACGACAGGACAACTCATAGTACCTCCTATAATAATGCGAGAAATCTTACAAATAAAACATAATGAATGTCACTGGGGTGCAGAAGCAATGGTGACCTATTTGAAACGAGGTGTCATCTCGGTACACATGTTAACAATGGCAAAGTCAGTAATGTCAAAATGTGAGCTTTGCTTAAAGAATAATCCGGTAGCAAGGAAACATGCTGAGATGGGAAGAACTAGAGCTGGAATAGAGCCTGGAGATTACTGGCAAATAGACTTCGTGGAACTGCCTAAAGCAAGAGGTTATAAATACCGATTGGTAGGGGTTGATACTTTTTCAGGATGGCCAGAGGCCCTTCCCTGTCACACCAACTAAGCAAAGGAAACGGTAAAATGGTTACTACGGGAAATAATCCCTAGATTTGGTGTACCGTTGGGTATTTCTTCAGACAGGGGACCACATTTCATTGCCAACGTGGTCAAGGAGGTTAGTAGGTTACTGGGAATCACCCAGAACACCCTATCCCACTTACTCCACCCCCATCCTATAGTACTAGCGTTAACAAGCAGGCATAGAGGAATCAATAAGATAGTAGACTAACGAAGATGCGTTAAGATTATACTTACTAATCTCTATATCAAGTTATACTCACTAACCTCTACTAACCTGATTCAACCTAACAGTAATGAAAATACTTGCTCTTGGTATGAGTGAAGTATTTTCAAAGGGGGGGGGAATGTTAGTGTTGGGGAGAATCGAATGGATGCTTTACTAATGTCTCTTAGGTAATGGGACCTATCAGTATAATTAAGCATTGCCAAATGTACTTACATTATCAATTAATCTATGTATACTGGATACTTAGGGAGTACATTGAACAATCAAAAGAATCATTGAAGGGGAACCCTGGGAGGGAACAGGTACAACCTGACCTTGGATAAGGGCCTGGAAATGATGAAATGAGTTGAAGCAGAACCAAGAAGCGGAGGGAGCATGCGTCGAGTAAGAAAGGTGAAAAGTTTAGCGGAGAGGAAGACTCCTTACTTCATCTGGACGACCACCTGGACGACCACCAGAGTGCGCCACGCATGTGCAAAGGGGAGGGGAGCTAATTAGAATGAAAAGCGAGGCTGATGTTGCAACCTGTAATGAATACGTATACCTGACGCAATATTGTATGTATAAATAACGGCTGGGAAGTAACGGGACTTGAAGCCAGATTTGGGCACCTGCCCCGGCTTCCAGCGCTGAATAAAGCACCTTCATATAATCACTTGGTGATTATGTGGTTGCTAGGCTAACATCTGGACTCACTGCAGTGCATCCCCAGTGGTGCCAGTGCACTCTCTGGAGTCACTGCAGTGCATCCCCAGTGGTGCCAATGCACTCTCTGGACTCACTGCAGTGCATCCCCAGTGGTGCCAGTGCACTCCCTGGACTCACTGCAGTGCATCCCCAGTGGTGCCAGTACACTCTCTGGACTCACTGTACTGCATCCCCAGTGGTGCCAGTGCCCTCTCTGGACTCACTGCGCTGCATCCCCAGTGGTGCCAGTGCACTCTCTGGACTCAGTGCGCTGCATCCCCAGTGGTGCCAGTGCACTCTCTGGACTCACTGCACTGCATCCCCAGTGGTGCCACTGCACTCTCTGGACTCAATGCACTGCATCCCCAGTGGTGACAGTGAACTCTCTGGTCTCACTGCAGTGCATCCCCAGTGGTGCCAGTGCACTCTATGGACTCACTGCAGTGCATCCCCAGTGTGCCAGTGCACTCTCTGGAGTCACCGGGGTGCATCCCCAGTGGTGCCAGTGCACTCTCTGGACTCACTGCACTGCATCCCCAGTGGTGCCAGTGACCTCTCTGGACTCACTGCACTGCATCCCCAGTGGTGCCAGTGCACTCTCTGAGCTCACTGCACTGCATCCCCAGTGGTGCCAGTGCACTCTGTGGACTCTCTGCACTGCATCCCCAGTGGTGCCAGTGCACTCTCTGGACTAACTGCAGTGCATCCCCAATGGTGCCAGTGCACTCTTTGGACTCACTGCACTGCATCCCCAGTGGTGCCAGTGCACTCTCTGGTCTCACTGCACTGCATCCCCAGTGGGGCCAGTGCACTCTCTGGACTCACTGCACTGCATCCCCAGTGGTGCCAGTGCACTCTCTGGACTCACTGCAGTGCATCCCCAGTGGTGCCAGTGACCTCTCTGGACTCACTGCACTGCATCCCCAGTGGTGCCAGTGCACTCTCTGGACTCACCGCACTGCATCCCCAGTGGTGCCAGTGCACTCTCTGGACTCACTGCAGTGCATCCCCAGTGCTGACAGTGCACTCTCTGGACTCACAGGACTGCATCCCCAGTGGTGCCAGTGCACTCTGTGGACTCACTGCAGTGCATCCCCAGTGGTGCCAGTGCACTCTCTGAGCTCACTGCACTGCATCCCCAGTGGTGCCAGTGCACTCTCTGGAGTCACTGAACTGCATCCCCAGTGGTGCCAGTGCACTCTCTGGACTCACTGCAGTGCATCCCCAATGGTGCCAGTGCACTCTTTGGACTCACTACACTGCATCCCCAGTGGTGCCACTGTACTCTCTGGACTCACTGCACTGCATCCCCAGTGGTGCCGGGGCACTCTGTGGACTCACTGCACTGCATCCCCAGTGGTGCCAGTGCCCTCTGTGGACTCACTGCACTACATCCCCAGTGGTGCCAGTGCACTCTCTGGACTCACTGCAGTGCATCCCCAGTGGTGCCAGTGACCTCTCTGGACTCACTGCACTGCATCCCCAGTGGTGCCAGTGCACTCTCTGGACTCACCGCACTGCATCCCCAGTGGTGCCAGTGCACTCTCTGGACTCACTGCAGTGCATCCCCAGTGCTGACAGTGCACTCTCTGGACTCACAGGACTGCATCCCCAGTGGAGCCAGTGCACTCTGTGGACTCACTGCAGTGCATCCCCAGTGGTGCCAGTGCACTCTCTGGACTCACTGCAGTGCATCCCCAGTGGTGCCAGTGACCTCTCTGGACTCACTGCACTGCATCCCCAGTGGTGCCAGTGCACTCTCTGGACTCACCGCACTGCATCCCCAGTGGTGCCAGTGCACTCTCTGGACTCACTGCAGTGCATCCCCAGTGCTGACAGTGCACTCTCTGGACTCACAGGACTGCATCCCCAGTGGTGCCAGTGCACTCTGTGGACTCACTGCAGTGCATCCCCAGTGGTGCCAGTGCACTCTCTGAGCTCACTGCACTGCATCCCCAGTGGTGCCAGTGCACTCTCTGGAGTCACTGAACTGCATCCCCAGTGGTGCCAGTGCACTCTCTGGACTCACTGCAGTGCATCCCCAATGGTGCCAGTGCACTCTTTGGACTCACTACACTGCATCCCCAGTGGTGCCACTGTACTCTCTGGACTCACTGCACTGCATCCCCAGTGGTGCCGGGGCACTCTGTGGACTCACTGCACTGCATCCCCAGTGGTGCCAGTGCCCTCTGTGGACTCACTGCACTACATCCCCAGTGGTGCCAGTGCACTCTCTGGACTCACGGGGGTGCATCCCCAGTGGTGCCAGTGCACTCTCTGGACTCAAAGCACTGCATCCCCAGTGGTGCCAGTGCACTCTCTGGACTCACTGCACTGCATCCCCAGTGGTGCCAGTGCACACTCTGGACTCACTGCAGTGCATCCCCAGTGGTGCCAGTGCACTCTCTGGACCAACGGCACTGCATCCCCAGTGGTGCCAGTGCACTCTCTGGAATCACTGCACTGCATCCCCACTGCTGCCGGGGTACTCTCTGGACTCACTGCACTGCATCCCCAGTGGTGCCAAGGCACTCTGTGGACTCACTGCACTGCGTTGCTATTGGTGCCAGTGCACTCTCTGGACTCATTGCAGTGCATCCCCAGTGGTGCCAATGCACTCTCTGGACTCACTGCACTGCATCCCCAGTGGTGCCAGTGCACTCTCTGGAGTCACTGCGCTGCATCCCCAGTGGTTCCAGTGCACTCTCTGGACTCACTGCACTGCAACTCCAGTGGTGCCAGTGCACTCTCTGGAGTCACTGCACTGCATCACCAGTGGTGACAGTGCACTCTCTGGACTCACTGCTCTGCATCCCCAGTGGTGCCAGTGCACTCTCTGGACTCACTGCACTGCATCCCCAGTGGTGCCAGTGCACTCTCTGGACTCACTGCAGTGCATCGCCAGTGGTGCCAGTGCCCTCTCTGGACTCACTGCACTGCATCCCCAGTGGTGCCAGTGCACTCTCTGGACTCACTGCACTGCGTCCCCAGTGGTGCCAGTGCACTCTCTGGACTCACTGCACTGCATCCCCAGTGGTGACAGTGCACTCTCTGGACTTGCCGGGGTGCATCCCCAGTGGTGCCAGTGCACTCTCTGGACTCACCGGGGTGCATCCCCAGTGGTGCCAGTGCACTCTCTGGACTCACTGCAGTGCATCCCCAGTGGTGCCAGTGCACTCTCTTTACTCACTACACTGCATCCCCAGTGGTGCCAGTGCCCTCTGTGGACTCACTGCATTGCATCCCCAGTGGTGCCAGTGCACTCTCTGGACACACCGCACTGCATCCCCAGTGGTGCCAGTGCACTCTCTGAGCTCACTGCACTGCATCCCCAGTGGTGCCAGTGCACTCTCTGGACTCACTGCACTGCATCTACAGTGGTGCCAGTGCACTCTCTTTACTCACTGCACTGCATCCCCATTGGTGCCAGTGCACTCTCTGGACTCACTGCAGTGCATCCCCAGTGGTGCCAGTGCACTCTCTGACTCACTGCACTGCATCCCCAGTGGTGCCAGTGCACTCTCTGGATTCACTGCAGTGCATCCCCAGAGGTGCCAGTGCACTCTCTGGACTCACTGCACTGCATCCCCAGTGGTGCCAGTGCACTCTCTGGACTTGCCGGGGTGCATCCCCAGTGGTGCCAGTGCACTCTCTGTGTTAGTTTTGGGGAGAATCGAATGGATATTTTACTAATGTCTCTTAGGTAATGGGACCTACAGTATAATTAAGCATTGCCAAATGTACTTACATTATCAATTAATCTATGTATACTGCATACTTAGGGAGTACATTGAACAATCAAAAGAATCATTGAAGGGGAACCTTGGGAGGGAACAGGTACAACCTGACCTTGGATAAGGGCCTGGAAATGATGAAATGAGTTGAAGCAGAACCAAGAAACGGAGGGAGCACGCGTCGAGTAAGAAAGGTGAAAAGTTTAGCGGAGAGGAAGACTCCTTACTTCATCTGGACGACCACCAGAGTGCGCCACGCATGTGCAAAGGGGAGGGGAGCTAATTAGAATGAAAAGCGAGGCTGCTGTTGCAACCTGTAATGAATATGTATACCTGACGCAATATTGTATGTATAAATAACGGCTGGGAAGTAACGGGACTTGAAGCCAGATTTGGGCACCTGCCCCGGCTTCCAGCGCTGAATAAAGCACCTTCATATAATCACTTGGTGATTATGTGGTTGCTAGGCTAACATCTGGACTCACTGCAGTGCATCCCCAGTGGTGCCAGTGCACTCTCTGGAGTCACTGCAGTGCATCCCCAGTGGTGCCAGTGCACTCTCTGGACTCACTGCAGTGCATCCCCAGTGGTGCCAGTGCACTCCCTGGACTCACTGCAGTGCAACCCCAGTGGTGCCAGTGCACTCTCTGGACTCACCGGGGTGCATCCCCAGTGGTGCCAGTGCACTCTCTGGACTCACTGCACTGCATCCCCAGTGGTGCCAGTGCACTCTCTGGACTCAGTGCGCTGCATCCCCAGTGGTGCCAGTGCACTCTCTGGACTTGCCGGGGTGCATCCCCAGTGGTGCCAGTGCACTCTCTGGACTCACTGCATTGCATCCGCAGTGGTGCCAGTGCACTCTCTGGACTCACTGCAGTGCATCCCCAGTGGTGACAGTGCACTCTCTGGACTCACCGCAGTGCATCCCCAATCGTACCAGTGCACTCTCTGGACTCACTGCACTGCATCCCCAGTGGTGCCACTGCAACCTCTGGTCTCACTGCAGTGCATCCCCAGTGGTGCCAGTGCACTCTCTGGACTCACTGCAGTAAATCCCCAGTGGTACCAGTGCACTCTCTGGACTCACTGCACTGCATCCCCACTGGTGCCAGTGCACTCTCTGGACTCACTGCAGTGCATCCCCAGTGGTGCCAGTGCACTCTCTGGACTCACTGCACTGCATCCCCAGTGGTGACAGTGCACTCTCTGGACTTGCCGGGGTGCATCCCCAGTGGTGCCAGTGCACTCTCTGGAGTCACCGGGGTGCATCCCCAGAGGTGCCAGTGCACTCTCTGGACTCACTGCTCTACATCCCCAGTGGTGCCAGTTCACTCTCTGGACTCAAGGAACTGAATCTCCAGTGGTGCCAGTGCACTCTCTGGACTCACTGTACTGCATCCCCAGTGGTGCCTGTAAAGTCTCTGGACTCACTGCAGTGCATCCCAGTGGTGCCAGTGCAATCTGAGGACTCACAGAAGTGCAGCTCCAGTTGGTGCCAGTGCACTCCCTGGACTCACTGCAGTGCATCCACAGTGGTGCCAGTGCACTCTCTGGACTCACTGCATTGCATCCCCAGTGTTGCCAGTGCACTCTCTGGACTCACTGCAGTGCATCCCCTGTGGTGCCATTGCACTCTCAGGACTCACTGCACTGCATCCCCAGTGGTGCCAGTGCACTCTCTGGACTCACTGCACTGCATCCCCAGTGGTGCCTGTGAAGTCTCTGGACTCACTGCACTGCATCACCAGTGGTGCCAGTGCACTCTCTGGACTCACTGCACTGCATCCCCATTGCTGACAGTGCCCTCTCTGGACTCAGTGCACTGCATCCCCAGTGGTGCCACTGCACTCTCTGAAAACACCGGGGTGCAACCGCAGCGGTGCCAGTGCACTCTCTGCGCTCACGGCAGTGCATCCCCAGTGGTGCCAGTGCACTCACTGGACTCACTGCAGTGCATCCCCTGTGGTGCCAGTGCACTCTGTGGACTCAGTGCACTGCATCCCAGTGGTGCCAGTGCACTCTCTGGACTCACTGCACTGCATCCCAGTGGTGCCAGTGCACTCTCTGGACTAACTGCAGTGCATCCCCAGTGGTGCCAGTGCACTCTCTGGACTCACTGCACTGCATCGCCAGTGGTGCCAGTGCACTCTCTGGACTCACTGCACTGCATCCCCAGTGGTGCCAGTGCACTCTCTGGACTCACTGCACTGCACCCCCAGTGGTGCCAGTGCACTCTCTGGACTCACTGCACTGCATCCCCAGTGGTGCCAGTGCACTCTCTGGACTCACTGCAGTGCATCCCCAGTGGTGCCAGTGCACTCTCTGGACTCACTGCAGTGCAAACCCAAAGGTGCCAGTGGATTCTCTTTACTCACTGCAGTGCATCCCCAATCGTACCAGTGCACTCTCTGGACTCACTGCACTGCATCCCCAGTGGTGCCAGTGCACTCTCTGGACTCACCGGGGTGCATCCCCAGTGGTGCCAGTGCACTCTCTGGACTCTCTGCAGTGCATCCCCAATCGTACCAGTGCACTCTCTGGACTCACTCCACTGCATCCCCAGTGGTGCCAGTGCACTCTCTGGACTCACCGGGGTGCATCCCCAGTGGTGCCAGTGCACTCTCTGGACTCACTGCACTGCATCCCCAGTGGTGCCAGTGCACTCTCTGGACTCAGTGCGCTGCATCCCAAGTGGTGCCAGTGCACTCTCTGGACTTGCCGGGGTGCATCCCCAGTGGTGCCAGTGCACTCTCTGGAGTCACCGGGGTGCATCACCAGAGGTGCCAGTGCACTCTCTAGACTCACTGCACTACATCCCCAGTGGAGCCAGTGCACTCTCTGGACTCACTGAACTGAATCCCCAGTGGTGCCAGTGCACTCTCTGGACTCACTGTACTGCATCCCCAGTGGTGCCTGTGAAGTCTCTGGACTCATTGCAGTGCATCCCCAGTGGTGCCAGTGCAATCTCAGGACTCACAGCAGTGCAGCTCCAGTTGATGCCAGTGCACTGTCTGGACTCATTGCACTGCATCCCCAGTGCTGACAGTGCACTCTCTGGACTCACTGCACTGCATCCCCAGTGGTGCCAGTGTACTCTCTGGACTCAGTGCACTGCATCCCCAGTGGTGCCACTGCACTCTCTGGACTCACTGCAGTGCATGCCCAGTGGTGCCAGTGCACTCTCTGGACTCACTGCACTGCATCCCCAGTGGTGCCAGTGCACTCTCTGGACTCACTGCAGTGCATTACCTTTTGTGCCAGTGCACTCTCTGCACTCACTGCACTGCATCCCCAGTGGTGCCAGTGCACTCTCTGGACTCACTGCACTGCATCCACAGTGGTGCCTGTGAAGTCTCTGGTCTCACTGCACTGCATCCCCAGTGGTGCCAGTGCACTCTCTGGACTCACTGCACTGCATCTCCATTACTGACACTGCCCTCTCTGGACTCAGTGCACTGCATCGCCAGTGGTGCCAGTTCACTCTCTGGACTAAATGCACTGCATCCCCAGTGGTGCCAGTGGCTCTCTGGACTCATTGCACTGCATCACCAGTGGTGCCAGTGCACTCTCTGGACTCACTGCAGTGCATCCACAGTGGCGCCAGTGTACTCTCTTAACTCACTGCACTGCATCCCCAGTGGTGCCAGTGCACTCTCTGGACTCACTGCACTGCATCCCCAATGGTGCCACTGCACTCTCTGGACTCACTGAACTGCATCCCCAAGGTGCCAGTGCACTCTCTGCACTCACGGCACTGCATCCCCAGTGGTGCCAGTGCACTCTCTGGACTCACTGCAGTGTATCCCCAGTGGTGCCAGTGCACTCTGTGGACTCAGTGCACTGCATCCCTGTGGTGCCAGTGCACTCTCTGGACTCAATGCAGTGCATCCCCAGTGGTGCCAGTGCACTCTCTGGACTCACTGCACTGCATCCCAATGGTGCCAGTGCACTCTCTGGACTCACTGCAGTGCATCCCCAGTGGTGCCAGTGCACTCTCTGGACTCACTGCACTGCATCCCCAGTGGTGCCAGTGCACTCTCTGGACTCACTGCAGTCCATCCCCAGTGGTGCCAGTGCACTCTCTGGACTCACTGCACTGCATCCACAGTGGTGCCAGTGCACTCTCTTTACTCACTGCACTGCATCCCCAGTGGTGCCAGTGCACTCTCTGGACTCACTGCACTGCATCCCCAGTGGTGCCAGTGCATTCTCTGGACTCACTGCACTGCATCCCCAGTGGTGCCAGTGCACTCTCTGGACTCACTGCAGTGCATCCCCAGTGGTGCCAGTGCACTCTCTGGACTCACTGCAGTGCATCCCCAGTGGTGCCAGTGCACTCTCTGGACTCACTGCACTGCATCCCCAGTGGTGCCAGTGCACTCTCTGGACTTGCCGGGGTGCATCCCCTGTGGTGCCAGTGCACTCTCTGGACTCACTGCAGTGCATCCCTAGTGGTGCCAGTGCACTGTGTGGACTCACTGCATTCCCAGTGGTGCCAGGGCACACTCTGGACTCACTGCACTGCATCCCCATTGGTGCCTGTGAAGTCTCTGGACTCACTGCAGTGCATCCCCAATGGTGCCAGTGCACTCTTTGGACTCACTGCACTGCATCCCCAGTGGTGCCAGTGCCCTCTGTGGACTCACTGCACTGCATCCCCATTGGTGCCAGTGCACTCTCTGGACTCACTGCAGTGCATCCCCTTTTGTGCCAGTGCACTCTCTGCACTCACTGCACTGCATCCCCAGTGGTGCCAGTGCACTCTCTGGACTCACTGCTCTACATCCCCAGTGGTGCCAGTTCACTCTCTGGACTGAAGGAACTGAATCTCCAGTGGTGCCAGTGCACTCTCTGGACTCACTGTACTGCATCCCCAGTGGTGCCTGTAAAGTCTCTGGACTCACTGCAGTGCATCCCAGTGGTGCCAGTGCAATCTCAGGACTCACAGAAGTGCAGCTCCAGTTGGTGCCAGTGCACTCCCTGGACTCACTGCAGTGCATCCACAGTGGTGCCAGTGCACTCTCTGGACTCACTGCATTGCATCCCCAGTGTTGCCAGTGCACTCTCTGGACTCACTGCAGTGCATCCCCTGTGGTGCCATTGCACTCTCAGGACTCACTGCACTGCATCCCCAGTGGTGCCAGTGCACTCTCTGGACTCACTGCACTGCATCCCCAGTGGTGCCTGTGAAGTCTCTGGACTCACTGCACTGCATCCCCAGTGGTGCCAGTGCACTCTCTGGACTCACTGCACTGCATCCCCATTGCTGACAGTGCCCTCTCTGGACTCAGTGCACTGCATCCCCAGTGGTGCCACTGCACTCTCTGAAAACACCGGGGTGCAACCGCAGCGGTGCCAGTGCACTCTCTGCGCTCACGGCAGTGCATCCCCAGTGGTGCCAGTGCACTCACTGGACTCACTGCAGTGCATCCCCTGTGGTGCCAGTGCACTCTGTGGACTCAGTGCACTGCATCCCAGTGGTGCCAGTGCACTCTCTGGACTCACTGCACTGCATCCCAGTGGTGCCAGTGCACTCTCTGGACTAACTGCAGTGCATCCCCAGTGGTGCCAGTGCACTCTCTGGACTCACTGCACTGCATCGCCAGTGGTGCCAGTGCACTCTCTGGACTCACTGCACTGCATCCCCAGTGGTGCCAGTGCACTCTCTGGACTCACTGCACTGCACCCCCAGTGGTGCCAGTGCACTCTCTGGACTCACTGCACTGCATCCCCAGTGGTGCCAGTGCACTCTCTGGACTCACTGCACTGCATCCCCAGTGGTGCCAGTGCACTCTCTGGACTCACTGCAGTGCAAACCCAAAGGTGCCAGTGGATTCTCTTTACTCACTACAGTGCATCCCCAATCGTACCAGTGCACTCTCTGGACTCACTGCACTGCATCCCCAGTGGTGCCAGTACACTCTCTGGACTCACCGGGGTGCATCCCCAGTGGTGCCAGTGCACTCTCTGGACTCTCTGCAGTGCATCCCCAATCGTACCAGTGCACTCTCTGGACTCACTGCACTGCATCCCCAGTGGTGCCAGTGCACTCTCTGGACTAACCGGGGTGCATCCCCAGTGGTGCCAGTGCACTCTCTGGACTCACTGCACTGCATCCCCAGTGGTGCCAGTGCACTCTCTGGACTCAGTGCGCTGCATCCCAAGTAGTGCCAGTGCACTCTCTGGACTTGCCGGGGTGCATCCCCAGTGGTGCCAGTGCACTCTCTGGACTCACTGCATTGCATCCCCAGTGGTGCCAGTGCACTCTCTCGACTGACTGCAGTGCATACCCGGTGGTGCCAGTGCACTCTCTGGACTCACCGGGGTGCATCCCCAGTGGTGCCAGTGCACTCTCTGGACTCACTGCAGTGCATCCCCAATCGTACCAGTGCACTCTCTGGTCTCACTGCACTGCATCCCCAGTGGTGCCAGTGCACTCTCTGGACTCACCGGGGTGCATCCCCAGTGGTGCCAGTGCACTCTCTGGACTCACTGCACTGCATCCCCAGTGGTGCCAGTGCACTCTCTGGACTCAGTGCGCTGCATCCTCAGTGGTGCCAGTGCACTCTCTGGACTTGCCGGGGTGCATCCCCAGTGGTGCCAGTGCACTCTCTGGAGTCACCGGGGTGCATCACCAGAGGTGCCAGTGCACTCTCTAGACTCACTGCACTACATCCCCAGTGGTGCCAGTGCACTCTCTGGACTCACTGAACTGAATCCCCAGTGGTGCCAGTGCACTCTCTGGACTCACTGTACTGCATCCCCAGTGGTGCCTGTTAAGTCTCTGGACTCATTGCAGTGCATCCCCAGTGGTGCCAGTGCAATCTCAGGACTCACAGCAGTGCAGCTCCAGTTGATGCCAGTGCACTGTCTGGACTCATTGCACTGCATCCCCAGTGCTGACAGTGCACTCTCTGGACTCACTGCACTGCATCCCCAGTGGTGCCAGTGCACTCTCTGGACTCACTGCAGTGCATGCCCAGTGGTGCCAGTGCACTCTCTGGACTCACTGCACTGCATCCCCAGTGGTGCCAGTGCACTCTCTGGACTCACTGCAGTGCATTACCTTTTGTGCCAGTGCACTCTCTGCACTCACTGCACTGCATCCCCAGTGGTGCCAGTGCACTCTCTGGACTCACTGCACTGCATCCACAGTGGTGCCTGTGAAGTCTCTGGTCTCACTGCACTGCATCCCCAGTGGTGCCAGTGCACTCTCTGGACTCACTGCACTGCATCTCCATTACTGACACTGCCCTCTCTGGACTCAGTGCACTGCATCGCCAGTGGTGCCAGTTCACTCTCTGGACTAAATGCACTGCATCCCCAGTGGTGCCAGTGGCTCTCTGGACTCATTGCACTGCATCACCAGTGGTGCCAGTGCACTCTCTGGACTCACTGCAGTGCATCCACAGTGGCGCCAGTGTACTCTCTTAACTCACTGCACTGCATCACCAGTGGTGCCAGTGCACTCTCTGGACTCACTGCACTGCATCCCCAATGGTGCCACTGCACTCTCTGGACTCACTGAACTGCATCCCCAAGGTGCCAGTGCACTCTCTGCACTCACGGCACTGCATCCCCAGTGGTGCCAGTGCACTCTCTGGACTCACTGCAGTGTATCCCCAATGGTGCCAGTGCACTCTGTGGACTCAGTGCACTGCATCCCTGTGGTGCCAGTGCACTCTCTGGACTCACTGCAGTGCATCCCCAGTGGTGCCAGTGCACTCTCTGGAGTCACTGCACTGCATCCCAATGGTGCCAGTGCACTCTCTGGACTCACTGCAGTGCATCCCCAGTGGTGCCAGTGCACTCTCTGGACTCACTGCACTGCATCCCCAGTGGTGCCAGTGCACTCTCTGGACTCACTGCAGTCCATCCCCAGTGGTGCCAGTGCACTCTCTGGACTCACTGCACTGCATCCACAGTGGTGCCAGTGCACTCTCTTTACTCACTGCACTGCATCCCCAGTGGTGGCAGTGCACTCTCTGGACTCACTGCACTGCATCCCCAGTGGTGCCAGTGCACTCTCTGGACTTGCCGGGGTGCATCCCCTGTGGTGCCAGTGCACTCTCTGCCCTCACTGCAGTGCATCCCTAGTGGTGCCAGTGCACTGTGTGGACTCACTGCATTCCCAGTGGTGCCAGGGCACACTCTGGACTCACTGCACTGCATCCCCAGTGGTGCCTGTGAAGTCTCTGGACTCACTGCAGTGCATCCCCAATGGTGCCAGTGCACTCTTTGGACTCACTGCACTGCATCCCCAGTGGTGCCAGTGCCCTCTGTGGACTCACTGCACTGCATCCCCATTGGTGCCAGTGCACTCTCTGGACTCACTGCAGTGCATCCCCTTTTGTGCCAGGGCACTCTCTGCACTCACTGCACTGCATCCCCAGTGGTGCCAGTGCACTCTCTGGACTCACTGCACTGCATCCCCAGTGTTCCTGTGAAGTCTCTGGTCTCACTGCACTGCATCCCCAGTGGTGCCAGTGCACTCTCTGGACTCACTGCACTGCATCTCCATTGCTGACAGTGCCCTCTCTGGACTCAGTGCACTGCATCCCCAGTGGTGCCAGTTCACTCTCTGGACTAAATGCACTGCATCCCCAGTGGTGCCAGTGGCTCTCTGGACTCATTGCACTGCATCACCAGTGGTGCCAGTGCACTCTCTGGACTCACTGCAGTGCTTCAACAGTGGCGCCAGTGTACTCTCTTAACTCACTGCACTGCATCACCAGTGGTGCCAGTGCACTCTCTGGACTCACTGCACTGCATCCCCAATGGTGCCACTGCACTCTCTGAACTCACTGCACTGCATCCCCAGTGGTGCCAGTGCACTCTCTGGACTCACTGCAGTGCATTTCCTGTGGTGCCAGTGTAGTCTCTGGACTCACTGCACTGCATCCCCAGTGGTGCCAGTGCACTCTCTGGACTCACTGAACTGCATCCCCAAGGTGCCAGTGCACTCTCTGGACTCACTGCACTGCATCCCCAGTGGTGCCAGTGCACTCTCTGGACTCACTGCACTGCATCCCCAGTGGTGACAGTGCACTCTCTGGACTCACTGCACTGCATCCCCCGTGGTGCCAGTGCACTCTCTGGACTCACTGCACTGCATCCCCAGTGGTGCCACTGCACTCTCTGAAAACACCGGGGTGCATCCCCAGTGGTGCCAGTGCACTCTCTGGACTCACGGCACTGCATCCCCAGTGGTGCCAGTGCACTCTCTGGACTCACTGCAGTGTATCCCCTGTGGTGCCAGTGCACTCTGTGGACTCAGTGCACTGTATCCCAGTGGTGCCAGTGAATTCTCTGGACTCACTGCAGTGCATCCCCAGTGGTGCCAGTGCACTCTCTGGACTCACTGCAGTGCATCCGCAGTGGTGCCAGTGCACTCTCTGGACTCACTGCAGTGCATCCCCAGTGGTGCCAGTGCACTCTCTGGACTCATTGCAGTGCATCCCCAGTGGTGCCAGTGCACTCTCTGGACTCACTGCACTGCATCCCCAGTGGTGCCAGTGCACTCTCTGGACTCACTGCAGTCCATCCCCAGTGGTGCCAGTGCACTCTCTGGACTCACAGCACTGCATCCACAGTGGTGCCAGTGCACTCTCTGGACTCACTGCACTGCATCCCCAGTGGTGCCAGTGCACTCTCTGTACTCACTGTACTGCATCCCCAGTGGTGCCAGTGCACTCTCTGGACTCACTGCACTGCATCCCCAGTGGTGCCAGTGCACTCTCTGGACTCACTGCACTGCATACCCAGTGGTGCCAGTGCACTCTCTGGACTCACTGCAGTGCATCCCCAGTGGTGCCAGTGCACTCTCTGGACTCACTGCACTGCATCCCCAGTGGTGCCAGTGCACTCTCTGGACTTGCCGGGGTGCATCCCCAGTGGTGCCAGTGCACTCTCTGGACTCACTGCAGTGCATCCCCAGAGGTGCCAGTGCACTGTCTGGACTCAATGCATTCCCAGTGGTGCCAGGGCACTCTCTGGACTCACTGCACTGCATCCCCAGTGGTGCCTGTGAAGTCTCTGGACCCACTGCAGTGCATCCCCAATGGTGCCAGTGCACTCTTTGGACTCACTGCACTGCATCCCCAGTGGTGCCACTGTACTCTCTTTACTCACTGCACTGCATCCCCAGTGGTGCCAGTGCACTCTCTGGACTCACTGCACTGCATCCCCAGTGGTGCCAGTGCACTCTCTGGACTTGCCGGGGTGCATCACCAGTGGTGCCAGTGCACTCTCTGCACTCACTGCACTGCATCCCCAGTGGTGCCAGTGCACTCTCTGGACTCACTGCATTCCCAGTGGTTCCAGGGCACTCTCTGGACTCATTGCACTGCATCCCCTGTGGTGCCTGTGAAGTCTCTGGACTCACTGCTCTGCATCCCCAATGGTGCCAGTGCACTCTTTGGACTCACTGCACTGCATCCCCAGTGGTGCCACTGTACTCTCTGGACTCACTACAATGCATCCCCAGTGGTGCCAGTGCACTCTCTGGACTCACTGCACTACATCCCCAGTGGTGCCAGTGCACTCTCTGGACTCACTGCAGTGCATCCCCAGTGGTGCCAGTGCACTCTCTGGACTCACTGCACTGCCTCCCAGTGGTGCCAGTGCACTCTCTGGACTCACTGCAGTGCATCCCCAGTGGTGCCAGTGCACTCTCTGGACTCATTGCAGTGCATCCCCAGTGGTGCCAGTGCACTCTCTGGACTCACTGCAGTGCATCCCCAGTGGTGCCAGTGCACTCTCTGGACTCACTGCAGTCCATCCCCAGTGGTGCCAGTGCACTCTCTGGACTCACAGCACTGCATCCCCAGTGGTGCCAGTGCACTCTCTGGACTCACTGCACTGCATCCCCAGTGGTGCCAGTGCACTCTCTGTACTCACTGTACTGCATCCCCAGTGGTGCCAGTGCACTCTCTGGACTCACTACACTGCATCCCCAGTGGTGCCAGTGCACTCTCTGGACTCACTGCACTGCATACCCAGTGGTGCCAGTGCACTCTCTGGACTCACTGCAGTGCATCCCCAGTGGTGCCAGTGCACTCTCTGGACTCACTGCACTGCATCCCCAGTGGTGCCAGTGCACTGTCTGGACTCAATGCATTCCCAGTGGTGCCAGGGCACTCTCTGGACTCACTGCACTGCATCCCCAGTGGTGCCTCTGAAGTCTCTGGACTCACTGCAGTGCATCCCCAATGGTGCCAGTGCACTCTTTGGACTCACTGCACTGCATCCCCAGTGGTGCCACTGTACTCTCTTTACTCACTGCACTGCATCCCCAGTGGTGCCAGTGCACTCTCTGGACTCACTGCACTGCATCCCCAGTGGTGCCAGTGCACTCTCTGGACTCACTGCACTGCATACCCAGTGGTGCCAGTGCACTCTCTGGACTCACTGCAGTGCATCCCCAGTGGTGCCAGTGCACTCTCTGGACTCACTGCAGTGCATCCGCAGTGGTGCCAGTGCACTCTCTGGACTCACTGCACTGCATCCCCAGTGGTGCCAGTGCACTCTCTGGACTTGCCGGGGTGCATCACCAGTGGTGCCAGTTAACTCTCTGGACTCACTGCACTGCATCCCCAGTGGTGCCAGTGCACTCTCTGGACTCACTGCATTCCCAGTGGTGCCAGGGCACTCTCTGGACTCATTGCACTGCATCCCCAGTGGTGCCTGTGAAGTCTCTGGACTCACTGCAGTGAATCCCCAATGGTGCCAGTGCACTCTTTGGACTCACTGCACTGCATCCCCAGTGGTGCCACTGTACTCTCTGGACTCACTACAATGCATCCCCAGTGGTGCCAGTGCCCTCTGTGGACTCACTGCACTACATCCCCAGTGGTGCCAGTGCACTCTCTGGACTCACTGCAGTGCATCCCCAGTGGTGCCAGTGCACTCTCTGGACTCACTGCACTGCATCCCCATTGGTGCCAGTGCACACTCTGGACTCACTGCAGTGCATCCCCAGTGGTGCTAGTGCACTCTCTGGACTCACTGCACTGCATCCCCTGTGGTGCCAGTGCACACTCTCGACTCACTGCTCTGCGTTGCCATTGGTGCCAGTGCACTCTCTGGACTCATTGCAGTGCATCCCCAGTGGTGCCAATGCACTCTCTGGACTCACGGAACTGCATCCCCAGTGGTGCCAGTGCACACTCTGGACTCACTGCACTGCATCCCCACTGGTGCCAGTGCACTCTCAGGAGTCACTGCGCTGCATCCCCAGTGGTTCCAGTGCACTCTCTGGACTCACTGCACTGCAACTCCAGTGGTGCCAGTGTACTCTCTGGACTCACTGCACTGCATCACCAGTGGTGCCAGTGCACTCTCTGGACTCACTGCACTGCATCCCAGGTGGTGCCAGTGCACTCTCTGGACTCACTGCAGTGCATCCCCAGTGGTGCCAGTGCCCTCTCTGGACTCACTGCACTGCATCCCCAGTGGTGCCAGTGCCCTCTCTGGACTCACTGCACTGCATCCCCAGTGGTGCCAGTGCAGTCTCTGTGTTAGTGTTGGGGAGAATCGAATGGATGTTTTACTAATGTCTCTTACGTAATGGGACCTACAGTATAATTAAGCATTGCCAAATGTACTTACATTATCAATTAATCTATGTATACTGGATACTTAGGGAGTACATTGAACAATCAAAAGAGTCATTGAAGGGGAACCTTGGGAGGGAACAGGTACAACCTGACCTTGGATAAGGGCCTGGAAATGATGAAATGAGTTGAAGCAGAACCAAGAAGCGGAGGGAGCATGCATCGAGTAAGAAAGGTGAAAAGTTTAGCGGAGAGGAAGACTCCTTACTTCATCTGGACGACCACCTGGACGACCACCAGAGTGCGCCACGCATGTGCAAAGGGGAGGGGAGCTAATTAGAATGAAAAGCGAGGCTGCTGTTGCAACCTGTAATGAATATGTATACCTGACGCAATATTGTATGTATAAATAACGGCTGGGAAGTAACGGGACTTGAAGCCAGATTTGGGCACCTGCCCCGGCTTCCAGCGCTGAACAAAGCACCTTCATATAATCACTTGGTGATTATGTGGTTGCTAGGCTAACATCTGGACTCACTGCAGTGCATCCCCAGTGGTGCCAGTGCACTCTCTGGAGTCACTGCAGTGCATCCCCAGTGGTGCCAATGCACTCTCTGGACTCACTGCACTGCATCCCCAGTGGTGCCGGGGCACTCTCTGGACTCACTGCACTGCATCCCCAGTGTTGCCAGTGCACTCTCTGGACTCACTGCAGTGCATCCCCAGTGGTGCCATTGCACTCTCAGGACTCACTGCACTGCATCCCCAGTGGTGCCAGTGCACTCTCTGGACTCACTGCACTGCATCCCCAGTGGTGCCTGTGAAGTCTCTGGACTCACTGCACTGCATCCCCAGTGGTGCCAGTGCACTCTCTGGACTCACTGCACTGCATCCCCATTGCTGACAGTGCCCTCTCTGGACTCAGTGCACTGCATCCCCAGTGGTGCCACTGCACTCTCTGAAAACACCGGGGTGCAACCGCAGCGGTGCCAGTGCACTCTCTGCGCTCACGGCAGTGCATCCCCAGTGGTGCCAGTGCACTCTCTGGACTCACTGCAGTGCATCCCCTGTGGTGCCAGTGCACTCTGTGGACTCAGTGCACTGCATCCCAGTGGTGCCAGTGCACTCTCTGGACTCACTGCACTGCATCCCAGTGGTGCCAGTGCACTCTCTGGACTCACTGCAGTGCATCCCAAGTGGTGCCAGTGCACTCTCTGGACTCACTGCACTGCATCCCCAGTGGTGCCAGTGCACTCTCTGGACTCACTGCACTGCATCCCCAGTGGTGCCAGTGCACTCTCTGGACTCACTGCACTGCATCCCCAGTGGTGCCAGTGCACTCTCTGGACTCACCGGGGTGCATCCCCAGTGGTGCCAGTGCACTCTCTGGACTCACTGCACTGCATCCCCAGTGGTGCCAGTGCACTCTCTGGACTCACCGGGGTGCGTCCCCAGTGGTGCCAGTGCACTCTCTGGACTTGCCGGGGTGCATCCCCAGTGGTGCCAGTGCACTCTCTGGACTCACTGCATTGCATCCCCAGTGGTGCCAGTGCACTCTCTCGACTGACTGCAGTGCATACCCAGTGGTGCCAGTGCACTCTCTGGACTCACCGGGGTGCATCCCCAGTGGTGCCAGTGCACTCTCTGGACTCACTGCAGTGCATCCCCAATCGTACCAGTGCACTCTCTGGTCTCACTGCAGTGCATCCCCAGTGGTGCCAGTGCACTCTCTGGAGTCACCGGGGTGCATTCCCCAGAGGTGCCAGTGCACTCTCTGGACTCACTGCACTACATCCCCAGTGGTGCCAGTGCACTCTCTGGACTCACTGCAGTGCATCCCCAGTGGTGCCAGTGCACTCTCTGCACTCACTGCACTGCATCCCCAGTGGTGCCAGTGCACTGTCTGGACTCACTGCACTGCATCCCCAGTGGTGCCAGTGCACTCTCTGGACTCACTGCACTGCATCCCCAGTGGTGCCAGTGCACTCTCTGGACTCAGTGCGCTGCATCCCAAGTGGTGCCAGTACACTCTCTGGACTTGCCGGGGTGCATCCCCAGTGGTGCCAGTGCACTCTCTGGACTCACTGCATTGCATCCCCAGTGGTGCCAGTGCACTCTCTCGACTGACTGCAGTGCATACCCAGTGGTGCCAGTGCACTCTCTGGACTCACCGGGGTGCATCCCCAGTGGTGCCAGTGCACTCTCTGGTCTCACTGCACTGCATCCCCAGTGGTGCCAGTGCACTCTCTGGACTCACCGGGGTGCATCCCCAGTGGTGCCAGTGCACTCTCTGGACTCACTGCACTGCATCCCCAGTGGTGCCAGTGCACTCTCTGGACTCAGTGCGCTGCATCCCAAGTGGTGCCAGTGCACTCTCTGGACTTGCCGGGGTGCATCCCCAGTGGTGCCAGTGCACTCTCTGGAGTCACCGGGGTGCATCCCCAGAGGTGCCAGTGCACTCTCTGGACTCACTGCACTACATCCCCAGTGGTGCCAGTGCACTCTCTGGACTCACTGAACTGAATCCCCAGTGGTGCCAGTGCACTCTCTGGACTCACTGTACTGCATCCCCAGTGGTGCCTGTGAAGTCTCTGGACTCATTGCAGTGCATCCCCAGTGGTGCCAGTGCAATCTCAGGACTCACAGCAGTGCAGCTCCAGTTGATGCCAGTGCACTCTCTGGACTCAACCACTGCATCCCCAGTGCTGACAGTGCACTCTCTGGACTCACTGCACTGCATCCCCAGTGGTGCCAGTGTACTCTCTGGACTCAGTGCACTGCATCCCCAGTGCAGCCACTGCACTCTCTGGACTCACTGCAGTGCATGCCCAGTGGTGCCAGTGCACTCTCTGGACTCACTGCAGTGCATCCCCAGTGGTGCCAGTGCACTCTCTGCACTCACTGCACTGCATCCCAATGGTGCCAGTGCACTCTCTGGACTCACTGCAGTGCATCCCCAGTGGTGCCAGTGCACTCTCTGGACTCACTGCACTGCATCCCCAGTGGTGCCAGTGCACTCTCTGGACTCACTGCAGTCCACCCCCAGTGGTGCCAGTGCACTCTCTGGACTCACTGCACTGCATCCACAGTGGTGCCAGTGCACTCTCTTTACTCACTGCACTGCATCCCCAGTGGTGCCAGTGCACTCTCTGGACTCACTGCACTGCATCCCCAGTGGTGCCAGTGCACTCTCTGGACTCACTGCACTGCATACCCAGTGGTGCCAGTGCACTCTCTGGACTCACTGCAGTGCATCCCCAGTGGTGCCTGTGAAGTCTCTGGACTCACTGCAGTGCATCCCCAATGGTGCCAGTGCACTCTTTGGACTCACTGCACTGCATCCCCAGTGGTGCCAGTGCCCTCTGTGGACTCACTGCACTGCATCCCCAGTGGTGCCAGTGCACTCTCTGGACTCTCTGCAGTGCATCCGCTTTTGTGCCAGTGCACTCTCTGCACTCACTGCACTGCATCCCCAGTGGTGCCAGTGCACTCTCTGGACTCACTGCACTGCATCCCCAGTGTTCCTGTGAAGTCTCTGGTCTCACTGCACTGCATCCCCAGTGGTGCCAGTGCACTCTCTGGACTCACTGCACTGCATCTCCATTGCTGACAGTGCCCTCTCTGGACTCAGTGCACTGCATCCCCAGTGGTGCCAGTTCACTCTCAGGACTAAATGCACTGCATCCCCAGTGGTGCCAGTGGCTCTCTGGACTCATTGCACTGCATCACCAGTGGTGCCAGTGCACTCTCTGGACTCACTGCAGTGCTTCAACAGTGGCGCCAGTGTACTCTCTTAACTCACAGCACTGCATCACCAGTGGTGCCAGTGCACTCTCTCGACTCACTGCACTGCATCCCCAATGGTGCCACTGCACTCTCTGGACTCACTGCACTGCATCCCCAGTGGTGCCAGTGCACTCTCTGGACTCACTGAACTGCATCCCCAAGGTGCCAGTGCACTCTCTGGACTCACTGCACTGCATCCCCAGTGGTGCCAGTGCACTCTCTGGACTCACTGCACTGCATCCCCAGTGGTGACAGTGCACTTTTGAACTCACTGCACTGCATCCCCGTGGTGCCAGTGCACTCTCTGGACTCACTGCACTGCATCCCCAGTGGTGCCACTGCACTCTCTGAAAACACCGGGGTGCAACCGCAGCGGTGCCAGTGCACTCTCTGGACTCACGGCACTGCATCCCCAGTGGTGCCAGTGCACTCTCTGGACTCACTGCAGTGTATCCCCTGTGGTGCCAGTGCACTCTGTGGACTCAGTGCACTGTATCCCAGTGGTGCCAGTGCATTCTCTGGACTCACTGCAGTGCATCCCCAGTGGTGCCATTGCACTCTCTGGACTCACTGCACTGCATCCCCAGTGGTGCCAGTGCACTCTCTGGACTCACTGCAGTGCATCCCCAGTGGTGCCAGTGCACTCTCTGGACTCATTGCAGTGCATCCCCAGTGGTGCCAGTGCACTCTCTGGACTCACTGCAGTGCATCCCCAGTGGTGCCAGTGCACTCTCTGGACTCACTGCAGTCCATCCCCAGTGGTGCCAGTGCACTCTCTGGACTCACACCACTGCATCCACAGTGGTGCCAGTGCACTCTCTGGACTCACTGCACTGCATCCCCAGTGGTGCCAGTGCACTCTCTGTACTCACTGTACTGCATCCCCAGTGGTGCCAGTGCACTCTCTGGACTCACTGCACTGCATCCCCAGTGGTGCCAGTGCACTCTCTGGACGCACTGCACTGCATCCCCAGTGGTGCCAGTGCATTCTCTGGACTCACTGCAGTGCATCCCCAGTGTGCCAGTGCACTCTCTGGACTCACTGCACTGCATCCCCAGTGGTGCCAGTGCACTCTCTGGACTTGCCGGGGTGCTTCCCCAGTGGTGCCAGTGCACTCTCTGGACTCACTGCAGTGCATCCCCATTGGTGCCAGTGCACTGTCTGGACTCAATGCATTCCCAGTGGTGCCAGGGCACTCTCTGGACTCACTGCACTGCATCCCCAGTGGTGCCTGTGAAGTCTCTGGACTCACTGCAGTGCATCCCCAATGGTGCCAGTGCACTCTTTGGACTCACTGCACTGCATCCCCAGTGGTGCCACTGTACTCTCTTTACTCACTGCACTGCATCCCCAGTGGTGCCAGTGCACTCTCTGGACTCACTGCACTGCATCCCCAGTGGTGCCAGTGCACTCTCTGGACTCACTGCACTGCATACCCAGTGGTGCCAGTGCACTCTCTGGAGTCACTGCACTGCATCCCCAGTGGTGCCAGTGCACTCTCTGGACTTGCCGGGGTGCATCCCCAGTGGTGCCAGTGCACTCTCTGGAGTAACTGCACTGCATCCCCAGTGGTGCCAGTGCACTCTCTGGACTCACTGCATTCCCAGTGGTGCCAGGGCACTCTCTGGACTCATTGCACTACATCCCCAGTGGTGCCAGTGCACTCTCTGGACTCACTGCAGTGCATCCCCAGTGGTGCCAGTGCACTCTCTGGACTCACTGCACTGCATCCCCATTGGTGCCAGTGCACACTCTGGACTCACTGCAGTGCATCTCCAATGGTGCTAGTGCACTCTCTGGACTCACTGCACTGCATCCCCAGTGGTGCCAGTGCACACTCTCGACTCACTGCTCTGCGTTGCCATTGGTGCCAGTGCACTCTCTGGACTCATTGCAGTGCATCCCCAGTGGTGCCAATGCACTCTCTGGACTCACGGCACTGCATCCCCAGTGGTGCCAGTGCACACTCTGGACTCACTGCACTGCATCCCCACTGGTGCCAGTGCACTCTCAGGAGTCACTGTGCTGCATCCCCAGTGGTGCCAGTGCACTCTCTGGACTCACTGCACTGCATCCCCACTGGTGCCAGTGCACTCTCTGAACTCACTGCACTGCATCCCCCGTGGTGCCAGTGCACTCTCTGGACTCACTGCACTGCATCCCCAGTGGTGCCACTGCACTCTCTGAAAACACCGGGGTGCAACCGCAGCGGTGCCAGTGCACTCTCTGGACTCACGGCACTGCATCCCCATTGCTGCCAGTGCACTCTCTGGACTCACTGCAGTGTATCCCCTGTGGTGCCAGTGCACTCTGTGGACTCAGTGCACTGTATCCCTGTGGTGCCAGTGCATTCTCTGGACTCACTGCAGTGCATCCCCAGTGGTGCCAGTGCACTCTGTGGACTCACTGCACTGCATCCCAGTGGTGCCAGTGCACTCTCTGGACTCACTGCAGTGCATCCCCAGTGGTGCCAGTGCACTCTCTGGACTCATTGCAGTGCATCCCCAGTGGTGCCAGTGCACTCTCTGGACTCACTGCAGTGCATCCCCAGTGGTGCCAGTGCACTCTCTGGACTCACTGCAGTCCATCCCCAATGGTGCCAGTGCACTCTCTGGACTCACAGCACTGCATCCACAGTGGTGCCAGTGCACTCTCTGGACTCACTGCACTGCATCCCCAGTGGTGCCAGTGCACTCTCTGTACTCACTGTACTGCATCCCCAGTGGTGCCAGTGCACTCTCTGGACTCACTGCACTGCATCCCCAGTGGTGCCAGTGCACTCTCTGGACTCACTGCACTGCATCCCCAGTGGTGCCAGTGCACTCTCTGGACTCAATGCATTCCCAGTCGTGCCAGGGCACTCTCTGGACTCACTGCACTGCATCCCCAGTGGTGCCTGTGAAGTCTCTGGACTCACTGCAGTGCATCCCCAATGGTGCCAGTGCACTCTTTGGACTCACTGCACTGCATCCCCAGTGGTGCCACTGTACTCTCTTTACTCACTGCACTGCATCCCCAGTGGTGCCAGTGCACTCTCTGGACTCACTGCACTGCATCCCCAGTGGTGCCAGTGCACTCTCTGGACTCACTGCATTGCATCCCCAGTGGTGCCAGTGCACTCTCTGGACTCACTGCAGTGCATCCGCAGTGGTGCCAGTGCACTCTCTGGACTCACTGCAGTGCATCCCCAGTGGTGCTAGTGCACTCTCTGGACTTGCCGGGGTGCATCACCAGTGGTGCCAGTGCACTCTCTGGACTCACTGCAGTGCATCTCCAGTGGTGCCAGTGCACTCTCTGGACTCACTGCATCGCCAGTGGTGCCAGTGCAGTCTCTGTGTTAGTGTTGGGGAGAATCGAATGGATGTTTTACTAATGTCTCTTATGTAATGGGACCTACAGTGTAATTAAGCATTGCCAAATGTACTTACATTATCAATTAATCTATGTATACTGGATACTTAGGGAGTGCATTGAACAATCAAAATAGTCATTGAAGGGGAACCTTGGGAGGGAACAGGTACAACCTGACCTTAGATAAGGGCCTGGAAATAATGAAATGAGTTGAAGCAGAACCAAGAAACGGAGGGAGCATGCGTCGAGTAAGAAAGGTGAAAGGTTTAGCGGAGAGGAAGACTCCTTACTTCATCTGGACGACCACCTGGACGACCACCAGAGTGCGCCACGCATGTGCAAAGGGGAGGGGAGCTAATTAGAATGAAAAGCGAGGCTGCTGTTGCAACCTGTAATGAATATGTATACCTGACGCAATATTGTATTATAAATAACGGCTGGGAAGTAACGGGACTTGAAGCCAGATTTGGGCACCTGCCCCGGCTTCCAGCGCTGAATAAAGCACCTTCATATAATCTCTTGGTGATTATGTGGTTGCTAGGCTAACATCTGGACTCACTGCACTGCATCCCCAGTGGTGCCAATGCACTCTCTGGACTCACTGCAGTGCATCCCCAGTGGTGCCAGTGCACTCTCTGGACTCAGTGCAGTGCAACCCCAGTGGTGCCAGTGCACTCTCTGGTCTCACTGCAGTGCATCCCCAGTGGTGCCAGTGGCTCTCTGGACTCATTGCACTGCATCACCAGTGGTGCCAGTGCACTCTCTGGACTCACGGCAGTGCATCCCCAGTGGTGCCAGTGCACTCTCTGGACTCACTGCAGTGTATCCCCTGTGGTGCCAGTGCACTCTGTGGACTCAGTGCACTGCATCCCAGTGGTGCCAGGGCACTCTCTGGACTCACTGCAGTACATCCCCAGTGGTGCCAGTGCACTCTCTGGACTCACTGCAGTGCATCCTCAGTGGTGCCAGGGCACTCTCTGCAGACAATGCAGTGCATCCCCAAAGGTGACATTGCACTCTCTGGACTCACTGTACTGCTCGAGCCGCGGCAGCCGCTCCAGCCGCGGTAGCCCCTCCAGCCTCAGCAGCCGCTCCAGCCGCGGCAGCCGTGGCAGCCTGTGCAGCCGCGGCAGCCGCTCCGTCCGCTGGAGGCGCTCCAGCCGCGGCAGCCCCTCCAGCAGCGGAAGCCGCTCCAGCCGCTCCATCCGCGTCAGCCGCTCCAGCCGTGGCAGCCGCTCCACTCGGTAGCGGCTTTAGCGGCTGCCGCGGCTGGAGCGGCTGCGGCGGCTGGAGCGTCTAGAGCGTCTGCCGCGGCTGGAGGGGCTACCGCGGCTAGAGCAGCTGAGGCGGCTGGAGCGGATGCCTCGGCTGGAGCAGTGCAATGAGCCCAGAGAGTCAACTGGCACCACTGGGGATGCAGTCCAGTGCGTGCAGAGAGTGCACTGGCACCAGTGGGGATGCACTGCAGTGAGTCCAGAGAGTGCACTGGAACCACTGGGGATGCACTGCAGTGAGTCCAGAGAGTGCACTGGCTCCACTAGGGATGCACTGCAGGGAGTAAAGAGACTGCCCTGGCACCACTGGGGTTGCACTGCAGTGAGTCCAGAGAGTGCACTGGCACCACTGGGGATGCACTGCAGTGAGTCCACAGAGTGCACTGGCACACTGGGATGCAGTACAGTGAGTCCACAGAGTGCACTGGCACCACTGGGGATGCACTGCTGTGAGTCCAGAGAGTGCACTGGCACTACTGGGGATCTCACTGCCGTGAGAATGTGTCTGAATCCCCGGTAGTGCCAGTGCACTCTCTGGACTCACTGAACTGCATCCCCAGTGGTTCCAGTGCACTCTCTGGAGTAACTGCACTGCATCCCCTGTGGTGCCAGTGCACTCTCTGGACTCACTGTACTGCATCCCCAGTGGTGCCAGTTGACTCTCTGGACTCACTGCACTGCTCCAGCCGCGGCATCCGCTCCAGCCGCCTCAGCCGCTCCAGTATCGGTAGCCCCTCCTGCCGCGGCAGACGCTCTAGACGCTCCAGCCGACGCAGCCTCTCCAGCCGCGGCAGCCGCTCCAGCCTCGGCAGACGCGACAGGCGCTCCAGCCGCGGCAGCCGCTAAAGCCGCTACCGAGTGGAGCGGCTTCCACGGCTGGAGCGGCTGCCGCGTCTGGCGCGGCTGGAGCGGCTGCCGCGGCTGGAGCGGCTGCCGCGGCTGGAGCGCCTGCCGCGGTTGGAGCGGCTGCCGCGGCAAGAGCGGCTGGAGCGTCTGCCGCGTATGCCGCGGATGGAGCGGCTGCCGCGGCTGGACCGGCTGCCGCGGCTGCCGCGGCTGGAGCGGGAGGAGCGGCTGCCGAGGCTGGAGTGGCTGCCGCGGCTGGAGCGCCTGCCGCGGCTCGAGCAGTACAGTGAGTCCAGAGAGTGCACTGTCACCTTTGGGGATGCACTGCATTGTCTGCAGAGAGTGCCCTGGCACCACTGGGGACGCACTGCAGTGAGTCCAGAGAGTGCACTGGCACCACTGGGGATGGACTGCAGTGAGTCCAGAGAGTGCACTGGCACCACTGGGGATGCACTGCAGTGAGTCCAGAGAGTGCACTGGCACCAGTGGGGATGCACTGCAGTGAGTAAAGAGAATGCACTGGCACCATTGGGGATACACTGCAGTGAGTCCACAGAGAGCACTGGCTCCACTGGGGATGCACTTCAGTGACTCCAGAGAGTGCACTGGCACCACTGTGGATGCACTGCAGTGAGTCCAGAGAGTGCACTGGCACCACTGGGGATGCAGTGCAGTGAGTCCACAGAGAGCACTGGCTCCACTGGGGATGCACTTCAGTGACTCCAGAGAGTGCACTGGCACCACTGTGGATGCAGTGCAGAGGCCAGAGAGTGCAGTGGCACCATTGGGGATGCAGTGCAGTGAGTCCAGAGAGTGCACTGGCTCCACAGGTGATGCAGTGCAATGAGTCCAGAGAGCCACTGGCACTTCTGGGGATGCACTGCAGTGAGTCCAGAGAGTGCAATGGAACCACTGGGGATGCACTGCAGTGAGTCCAGAGAGTGCACTGGCTCCACTAGGGATGCACTGCAGGGAGTAAAGAGACTGCACTGGCACCACTGGGGTTGCACTGCAGTGAGTCCAGAGAGTGCACTGGCACCACTGGGGATGCACTGCAGTGAGTCCACAGAGTGCACTGGCACACTGGGATGCAGTGCAGTGAGTCCACAGAGTGCACTGGCACCACTGGGGATGCACTGCTGTGAGTCCAGAGAGTGCACTGGCACTACTGGGGATCTCACTGCCGTGAGAATGTGTCTGAATCCCCGTTAGTGCCAGTGCACTCTCTGGACTCACTGAACTGCATCCCCAGTGGTTCCAGTGCACTCTCTGGAGTAACTGCACTGCATCCCCTGTGGTGCCAGTGCACTCTCTGGACTCACTGTACTGCATCCCCAGTGGTGCCAGTTGACTCTCTGGACTCACTGCACTGCTCCAGCCGCGGCATCCGCTCCAGCCGCCTCAGCCGCTCCAGTATCGGTAGCCCCTCCTGCCGCGGCAGACGCTCTAGACGCTCCAGCCGCCGCAGCCGCTCCAGCCGCGGCAGCCGCTCCAGCCTCGGCAGCCGCGACAGGCGCTCCAGCCGCGACAGCCCCTAAAGCCGCTACCGAGTGGAGAGGCTTCCACGGCTGGAGCGGCTGCGGCGTCTGCCGCGGCTGGAGCGGCTGCCGCGGCTGGAGCGGCTGCCGCGGCTGGAGCGCCTGCCGCGTTTGGAGCGGCTGCCGCGGATGGAGCGGCTGGAGCGTCTGCCGCGTATGCCGCGGATGGAGCGGCAGCCGCGGCTGGACCGGCTGCCGCGGCTGCCGCGGCTGGAGCGGCAGGAGCGGCTGCCGAGGCTGGAGTGGCTGCCGCGGCTGGAGCGCCTGCCGCGGCTCGAGCAGTACAGTGAGTCCAGAGAGTGCACTGTCACCTTTGGGGATGCACTGCATTGTCTGCAGAGAGTGCCCTGGCACCACTGGGGATGCACTGCAGTGAGTCCAGAGAGTGCAATGGAACCACTGGGGATGCACTGCAGTGAGTCCAGAGAGTGCACTGGCACTTATGGGGATGCAGTGCAGTGAGTGCAGAGAGTGCACTGGCACAAAAGGGATGCACTGCAGTGACTCCAGAAAGTGCACTGGCACCACTGGGGATGCACTGCAGTGAGTCCAGAGAGTGCACTGGCACCGCTGGTGATGCAGTGCAGCGAGTCCTGAGAGTACACTAACACCACTGGGGATGCACTGCAGTGAGTCCAGAGATTGCACTGACACCACTGGGGATGCAGTGCAGTGACTCCAGAAAGTGCACTGGCAACATTGGGGATGCACTGCAGTGAGTCCAGAGAGTGCACTGGCACCACTGGGGATGCAGTGCAGTGAGTCCAGAGAGTGCACTGGCACCAATGGGGATGCAGTGCACTGAGTCCAGAGAGTACACTGGCACCACTGGGGATGCACTGCTGTGAGTCCAGAGAGTGCACTGGCACCACTGGGGATGCAGTGCAGTGAGTCCAGAGAGTGCACTGGCACCACTGGGGATGCACTGCAGTGAGTCCAGAGAGTGCACTGGCACCACTGGGGATGCAGTGCAGTGAGTCCAGAGAGTGCACTGGCACCACTGGGGATGCAGTGCAGTGAGTCCAGAGATTGCACTGGCACCACTGGGGATGCACTACAGTGAGTCCAGAGAGTGCACTGGCACCACTGGGGATGCAGTGCAGTGACTCCAGAGAGTGCAGAGGCACCAATGTTGATGCAGTACTGTGACTCTAGAGAGTGCACTGGCACCACTGGGGATGCAGTGCAGTGAGTCCTGAGAGTGCAAAGGCACCACAAGGGATGCACTGAAGTGACTCCAGAGAGTGCACTGGCACCACTGGGGATGCAGTGCAGTGAGTCCAGAGAGTGCACTGGCACCACTGGGGATGCATTGCAGTGAGTGCAGAGAGTGCACTGGCACCAGTGCGGAAGCACAGCAGTGAGTCCAGAGAGTGCACTGGCACTTTTGGGGATGCACTGAAGTGAGTCCAGAGAGTGCACTGGCACAACGGGGGATGCAGTGCAGTGAGTCCAGAGAGTGCACTGGCACCACTGGGGATGCAGTTCAGTGAGTCCAGAGAGTGCACTAGCACCAATGGGATGCAGTGCAGTGAGTCCAGAGAGTCCACTGGCACCACTGGGGATGCACTGCAGTGAGTCCAGAGAGTGCACTGGCACCACTGGGGATGCACTGAAGTGAGACCAGAGATTGCACTGGCAGCACTGGGGATGCAGTGCAGTGACTCCAGAGAGTGCACTGGCACCACTGGGGATGCACTGAAGTGAGTCCACAGAGTGCACTGGCACCACTGGGGATGCAGTGCAGTGAGTCCAGAGAGTGCACTGGCACCACTGGGGATGCACCCCGGTGAGTCCAGAGAGTGCACTCGCACCACTGGGGATGCACTGCAGTGAGTCCAGAGAGTGCACTGGCACCAGTGGGGACGCAGTGCAGTGAGTCCAGAGAGTGCACTGGCACCATTGGGGATGCAGTGCACTGAGTCCAGAGAGTGCACTGGCATCAATGGTGATGCAGTGCAGTGGGTCCAGAGAGTGCACTGGCACCACTGGGGATGCAGTGCAGTGAGTCCAGAGAGTGCACTGGCACCACTGGGGATGCACTGCAGTGAGTCCAGAGAGTGCACTGGCAGCACTGGGGATGCACTGCAGTGAGTCCAGAGAGTGCACTGGCAGCACTGGGGATGCAGTGCAGTGACTCCAGAGAGTGCACTGGCAGCACTGGGGATGCACTGCAGTGAGTTCACAGAGTGCACTGGCACCACTGGGGATGCAGTGCAGTGAGTCCAGAGAGTGCACTGGCACCAGTGGGGATGCACTGCAGTGAGTCCAGAGAGTGCACTGGCACCACTGGGGATGCACTGCACTGAGTCCAGAGAGTGCACTGACACCACTGGGGATCCAATGCAGTGAGTCCAGAGAGTGCAATGGAACCACTGGGGATGCAGTGCAGTGAGTGCAGAGAGTGCACTGGCACAACAGGGGATGCACTGCAGAGACTCCAGAAAGTGCACTGGCACCACTGGGGATGCACTGCAGTGAGTCCAGAGAGTGCACTGGCACCACTGGGGATGCAGTGCAGTGAGTCCAGACAGTACACTGGCACCACTGGGGTTGCACTGCAGTGAGTCCAGAGAGTGTACTGGCACCACTGGGGATGCACTGCAGTGAGTCCACAGAGTGCACAGGCACACTGGGATGCAGTACAGTGAGTCCACAGAGTGCACTGGCACCACTGGGGATGCACTGCTGTGAGTCCAGAGAGTGCACTGGCACTACTGGGGATCTCACTGCCGTGAGAATGTGTCTGAATCCCCGGTAGTGCCAGTGCACTCTCTGGACTCACTGAACTGCATCCCCAGTGGTTCCAGTGCACTCTCTGGAGTAACTGCACTGCATCCCCTGTGGTGCCAGTGCACTCTCTGGACTCACTGTACTGCATCCCCAGTGGTGCCAGTTGACTCTCTGGACTCACTGCACTGCTCCAGCCGCGGCATCCGCTCCAGCCGCCTCAGCCGCTCCAGTATCGGTAGCCCCTCCTGCCGCGGCAGACGCTCTAGACGCTCCAGCCGACGCAGCCTCTCCAGCCGCGGCAGCCGCTCCAGCCTCGGCAGACGCGACAGGCGCTCCAGCCGCGGCAGCCGCTAAAGCCGCTACCGAGTGGAGCGGCTTCCACGGCTGGAGCGGCTGCCGCGTCTGGCGCGGCTGGAGCGGCTGCCGCGGCTGGAGCGGCTGCCGCGGCTGGAGCGCCTGCCGCGGTTGTAGCGGCTGCCGCGGCAAGAGCGGCTGGAGCGTCTGCCGCGTATGCCGCGGATGGAGCGGCAGCCGCGGCTGGACCGGCTGCCGCGGCTGCCGCGGCTGGAGCGGGAGGAGCGGCTGCCGAGGCTGGAGTGGCTGCCGCGGCTGGAGCGCCTGCCGCGGCTCGAGCAGTACAGTGAGTCCAGAGAGTGCACTGTCACCTTTGGGGATGCACTGCATTGTCTGCAGAGAGTGCCCTGGCACCACTGGGGACGCACTGCAGTGAGTCCAGAGAGTGCACTGGCACCACTGGGGATGGACTGCAGTGAGTCCAGAGAGTGCACTGGCACCACTGGGGATGCACTGCAGTGAGTCCAGAGAGTGCACTGGCACCAGTGGGGATGCACTGCAGTGAGTAAAGAGAATGCACTGGCACCATTGGGGATACACTGCAGTGAGTCCACAGAGAGCACTGGCTCCACTGGGGATGCACTTCAGTGACTCCAGAGAGTGCACTGGCACCACTGTGGATGCACTGCAGTGAGTCCAGAGAGTGCACTGGCACCACTGGGGATGCAGTGCAGTGAGTCCACAGAGAGCACTGGCTCCACTGGGGATGCACTTCAGTGACTCCAGAGAGTGCACTGGCACCACTGTGGATGCAGTGCAGAGGCCAGAGAGTGCAGTGGCACCATTGGGGATGCAGTGCAGTGAGTCCAGAGAGTGCACTGGCTCCACAGGTGATGCAGTGCAATGAGTCCAGAGAGCCACTGGCACTTCTGGGGATGCACTGCAGTGAGTCCAGAGAGTGCAATGGAACCACTGGGGATGCACTGCAGTGAGTCCAGAGAGTGCACTGGCTCCACTAGGGATGCACTGCAGGGAGTAAAGAGACTGCACTGGCACCACTGGGGTTGCACTGCAGTGAGTCCAGAGAGTGCACTGGCACCACTGGGGATGCACTGCAGTGAGTCCACAGAGTGCACTGGCACACTGGGATGCAGTGCAGTGAGTCCACAGAGTGCACTGGCACCACTGGGGATGCACTGCTGTGAGTCCAGAGAGTGCACTGGCACTACTGGGGATCTCACTGCCGTGAGAATGTGTCTGAATCCCCGTTAGTGCCAGTGCACTCTCTGGACTCACTGAACTGCATCCCCAGTGGTTCCAGTGCACTCTCTGGAGTAACTGCACTGCATCCCCTGTGGTGCCAGTGCACTCTCTGGACTCACTGTACTGCATCCCCAGTGGTGCCAGTTGACTCTCTGGACTCACTGCACTGCTCCAGCCGCGGCATCCGCTCCAGCCGCCTCAGCCGCTCCAGTATCGGTAGCCCCTCCTGCCGCGGCAGACGCTCTAGACGCTCCAGCCGCCGCAGCCGCTCCAGCCGCGGCAGCCGCTCCAGCCTCGGCAGCCGCGACAGGCGCTCCAGCCGCGACAGCCCCTAAAGCCGCTACCGAGTGGAGAGGCTTCCACGGCTGGAGCGGCTGCGGCGTCTGCCGCGGCTGGAGCGGCTGCCGCGGCTGGAGCGGCTGCCGCGGCTGGAGCGCCTGCCGCGTTTGGAGCGGCTGCCGCGGATGGAGCGGCTGGAGCGTCTGCCGCGTATGCCGCGGATGGAGCGGCAGCCGCGGCTGGACCGGCTGCCGCGGCTGCCGCGGCTGGAGCGGCAGGAGCGGCTGCCGAGGCTGGAGTGGCTGCCGCGGCTGGAGCGCCTGCCGCGGCTCGAGCAGTACAGTGAGTCCAGAGAGTGCACTGTCACCTTTGGGGATGCACTGCATTGTCTGCAGAGAGTGCCCTGGCACCACTGGGGATGCACTGCAGTGAGTCCAGAGAGTGCAATGGAACCACTGGGGATGCACTGCAGTGAGTCCAGAGAGTGCACTGGCACTTATGGGGATGCAGTGCAGTGAGTGCAGAGAGTGCACTGGCACAAAAGGGATGCACTGCAGTGACTCCAGAAAGTGCACTGGCACCACTGGGGATGCACTGCAGTGAGTCCAGAGAGTGCACTGGCACCGCTGGTGATGCAGTGCAGCGAGTCCTGAGAGTACACTAACACCACTGGGGATGCACTGCAGTGAGTCCAGAGATTGCACTGACACCACTGGGGATGCAGTGCAGTGACTCCAGAAAGTGCACTGGCAACATTGGGGATGCACTGCAGTGAGTCCAGAGAGTGCACTGGCACCACTGGGGATGCAGTGCAGTGAGTCCAGAGAGTGCACTGGCACCAATGGGGATGCAGTGCACTGAGTCCAGAGAGTACACTGGCACCACTGGGGATGCACTGCTGTGAGTCCAGAGAGTGCACTGGCACCACTGGGGATGCAGTGCAGTGAGTCCAGAGAGTGCACTGGCACCACTGGGGATGCACTGCAGTGAGTCCAGAGAGTGCACTGGCACCACTGGGGATGCAGTGCAGTGAGTCCAGAGAGTGCACTGGCACCACTGGGGATGCAGTGCAGTGAGTCCAGAGATTGCACTGGCACCACTGGGGATGCACTACAGTGAGTCCAGAGAGTGCACTGGCACCACTGGGGATGCAGTGCAGTGACTCCAGAGAGTGCAGAGGCACCAATGTTGATGCAGTACTGTGACTCTAGAGAGTGCACTGGCACCACTGGGGATGCAGTGCAGTGAGTCCTGAGAGTGCAAAGGCACCACAAGGGATGCACTGAAGTGACTCCAGAGAGTGCACTGGCACCACTGGGGATGCAGTGCAGTGAGTCCAGAGAGTGCACTGGCACCACTGGGGATGCATTGCAGTGAGTGCAGAGAGTGCACTGGCACCAGTGCGGAAGCACAGCAGTGAGTCCAGAGAGTGCACTGGCACTTTTGGGGATGCACTGAAGTGAGTCCAGAGAGTGCACTGGCACAACGGGGGATGCAGTGCAGTGAGTCCAGAGAGTGCACTGGCACCACTGGGGATGCAGTTCAGTGAGTCCAGAGAGTGCACTAGCACCAATGGGATGCAGTGCAGTGAGTCCAGAGAGTCCACTGGCACCACTGGGGATGCACTGCAGTGAGTCCAGAGAGTGCACTGGCACCACTGGGGATGCACTGAAGTGAGACCAGAGATTGCACTGGCAGCACTGGGGATGCAGTGCAGTGACTCCAGAGAGTGCACTGGCACCACTGGGGATGCACTGAAGTGAGTCCACAGAGTGCACTGGCACCACTGGGGATGCAGTGCAGTGAGTCCAGAGAGTGCACTGGCACCACTGGGGATGCACCCCGGTGAGTCCAGAGAGTGCACTCGCACCACTGGGGATGCACTGCAGTGAGTCCAGAGAGTGCACTGGCACCAGTGGGGACGCAGTGCAGTGAGTCCAGAGAGTGCACTGGCACCATTGGGGATGCAGTGCACTGAGTCCAGAGAGTGCACTGGCATCAATGGTGATGCAGTGCAGTGGGTCCAGAGAGTGCACTGGCACCACTGGGGATGCAGTGCAGTGAGTCCAGAGAGTGCACTGGCACCACTGGGGATGCACTGCAGTGAGTCCAGAGAGTGCACTGGCAGCACTGGGGATGCACTGCAGTGAGTCCAGAGAGTGCACTGGCAGCACTGGGGATGCAGTGCAGTGACTCCAGAGAGTGCACTGGCAGCACTGGGGATGCACTGCAGTGAGTTCACAGAGTGCACTGGCACCACTGGGGATGCAGTGCAGTGAGTCCAGAGAGTGCACTGGCACCAGTGGGGATGCACTGCAGTGAGTCCAGAGAGTGCACTGGCACCACTGGGGATGCACTGCACTGAGTCCAGAGAGTGCACTGACACCACTGGGGATCCAATGCAGTGAGTCCAGAGAGTGCAATGGAACCACTGGGGATGCAGTGCAGTGAGTGCAGAGAGTGCACTGGCACAACAGGGGATGCACTGCAGAGACTCCAGAAAGTGCACTGGCACCACTGGGGATGCACTGCAGTGAGTCCAGAGAGTGCACTGGCACCACTGGGGATGCAGTGCAGTGAGTCCAGACAGTACACTGGCACCACTGGGGTTGCACTGCAGTGAGTCCAGAGAGTGTACTGGCACCACTGGGGATGCACTGCAGTGAGTCCACAGAGTGCACAGGCACACTGGGATGCAGTACAGTGAGTCCACAGAGTGCACTGGCACCACTGGGGATGCACTGCTGTGAGTCCAGAGAGTGCACTGGCACTACTGGGGATCTCACTGCCGTGAGAATGTGTCTGAATCCCCGGTAGTGCCAGTGCACTCTCTGGACTCACTGAACTGCATCCCCAGTGGTTCCAGTGCACTCTCTGGAGTAACTGCACTGCATCCCCTGTGGTGCCAGTGCACTCTCTGGACTCACTGTACTGCATCCCCAGTGGTGCCAGTTGACTCTCTGGACTCACTGCACTGCTCCAGCCGCGGCATCCGCTCCAGCCGCCTCAGCCGCTCCAGTATCGGTAGCCCCTCCTGCCGCGGCAGACGCTCTAGACGCTCCAGCCGACGCAGCCTCTCCAGCCGCGGCAGCCGCTCCAGCCTCGGCAGACGCGACAGGCGCTCCAGCCGCGGCAGCCGCTAAAGCCGCTACCGAGTGGAGCGGCTTCCACGGCTGGAGCGGCTGCCGCGTCTGGCGCGGCTGGAGCGGCTGCCGCGGCTGGAGCGGCTGCCGCGGCTGGAGCGCCTGCCGCGGTTGTAGCGGCTGCCGCGGCAAGAGCGGCTGGAGCGTCTGCCGCGTATGCCGCGGATGGAGCGGCAGCCGCGGCTGGACCGGCTGCCGCGGCTGCCGCGGCTGGAGCGGGAGGAGCGGCTGCCGAGGCTGGAGTGGCTGCCGCGGCTGGAGCGCCTGCCGCGGCTCGAGCAGTACAGTGAGTCCAGAGAGTGCACTGTCACCTTTGGGGATGCACTGCATTGTCTGCAGAGAGTGCCCTGGCACCACTGGGGACGCACTGCAGTGAGTCCAGAGAGTGCACTGGCACCACTGGGGATGGACTGCAGTGAGTCCAGAGAGTGCACTGGCACCACTGGGGATGCACTGCAGTGAGTCCAGAGAGTGCACTGGCACCAGTGGGGATGCACTGCAGTGAGTAAAGAGAATGCACTGGCACCATTGGGGATACACTGCAGTGAGTCCACAGAGAGCACTGGCTCCACTGGGGATGCACTTCAGTGACTCCAGAGAGTGCACTGGCACCACTGTGGATGCACTGCAGTGAGTCCAGAGAGTGCACTGGCACCACTGGGGATGCAGTGCAGTGAGTCCACAGAGAGCACTGGCTCCACTGGGGATGCACTTCAGTGACTCCAGAGAGTGCACTGGCACCACTGTGGATGCAGTGCAGAGGCCAGAGAGTGCAGTGGCACCATTGGGGATGCAGTGCAGTGAGTCCAGAGAGTGCACTGGCTCCACAGGTGATGCAGTGCAATGAGTCCAGAGAGCCACTGGCACTCCTGGGGATGCACTGCAGTGAGTCCAGAGAGTGCAATGGAACCACTGGGGATGCACTGCAGTGAGTCCAGAGAGTGCACTGGCTCCACTAGGGATGCACTGCAGGGAGTAAAGAGACTGCACTGGCACCACTGGGGTTGCACTGCAGTGAGTCCAGAGAGTGCACTGGCACCACTGGGGATGCACTGCAGTGAGTCCACAGAGTGCACTGGCACACTGGGATGCAGTGCAGTGAGTCCACAGAGTGCACTGGCACCACTGGGGATGCACTGCTGTGAGTCCAGAGAGTGCACTGGCACTACTGGGGATCTCACTGCCGTGAGAATGTGTCTGAATCCCCGGTAGTGCCAGTGCACTCTCTGGACTCACTGAACTGCATCCCCAGTGGTTCCAGTGCACTCTCTGGAGTAACTGCACTGCATCCCCTGTGGTGCCAGTGCACTCTCTGGACTCACTGTACTGCATCCCCAGTGGTGCCAGTTGACTCTCTGGACTCACTGCACTGCTCCAGCCGCGGCATCCGCTCCAGCCGCCTCAGCCGCTCCAGTATCGGTAGCCCCTCCTGCCGCGGCAGACGCTCTAGACGCTCCAGCCGCCGCAGCCGCTCCAGCCGCGGCAGCCGCTCCAGCCTCGGCAGCCGCGACAGGCGCTCCAGCCGCGACAGCCCCTAAAGCCGCTACCGAGTGGAGAGGCTTCCACGGCTGGAGCGGCTGCGGCGTCTGCCGCGGCTGGAGCGGCTGCCGCGGCTGGAGCGGCTGCCGCGGCTGGAGCGCCTGCCGCGTTTGGAGCGGCTGCCGCGGATGGAGCGGCTGGAGCGTCTGCCGCGTATGCCGCGGATGGAGCGGCAGCCGCGGCTGGACCGGCTGCCGCGGCTGCCGCGGCTGGAGCGGCAGGAGCGGCTGCCGAGGCTGGAGTGGCTGCCGCGGCTGGAGCGCCTGCCGCGGCTCGAGCAGTACAGTGAGTCCAGAGAGTGCACTGTCACCTTTGGGGATGCACTGCATTGTCTGCAGAGAGTGCCCTGGCACCACTGGGGATGCACTGCAGTGAGTCCAGAGAGTGCAATGGAACCACTGGGGATGCACTGCAGTGAGTCCAGAGAGTGCACTGGCACTTATGGGGATGCAGTGCAGTGAGTGCAGAGAGTGCACTGGCACAAAAGGGATGCACTGCAGTGACTCCAGAAAGTGCACTGGCACCACTGGGGATGCACTGCAGTGAGTCCAGAGAGTGCACTGGCACCGCTGGTGATGCAGTGCAGCGAGTCCTGAGAGTACACTAACACCACTGGGGATGCACTGCAGTGAGTCCAGAGAGTGCACTGGCACCACTGGGGATGGACTGCAGTGAGTCCAGAGAGTGCACTGGCACTACTGGGGATCTCACTGCCGTGAGAATGTGTCTGAATCCCCGTTAGTGCCAGTGCACTCTCTGGACTCACTGAACTGCATCCCCAGTGGTTCCAGTGCACTCTCTGGAGTAACTGCACTGCATCTCCTGTGGTGCCAGTGCACTCTCTGGACTCACTGTACTGCATCCCCAGTGGTGCCAGTTGACTCTCTGGACTCACTGCACTGCTCCAGCCGCGGCATCCGCTCCAGCCGCCTCAGCCGCTCCAGTATCGGTAGCCCCTCCTGCCGCGGCAGACGCTCTAGACGCTCCAGCCGCCGCATCCGCTCCAGCCGCGGCAGCCGCTCCAGCCTCGGCAGCCGCGATAGGCGCTCCAGCCGCGGCAGCCGCTAAAGCCGCTACCGAGTGGAGCGGCTTCCACGGCTGGAGCGGCTGCCGCGTCTGCCGCGGCTGGAGCGGCTGCCGCGGCTGGAGCGGCTGCCGCGGCTATAGCGCCTGCCGCGGCTGGACCGGCTGCCGCGGCTGCCGCGGCTGGAGCGGCAGGAGCGGCTGCCGAGGCTGGAGTGGCTGCCGCGGCTGGAGCGCCTGCCGCGGCTCGAGCAGTACAGTGAGTCCAGAGAGTGCACTGTCACCTTTGGGGATGCACTGGATTGTCTGCAGAGAGTGCCCTGGCACCACTGGGGACGCACTGCAGTGAGTCCAGAGAGTGCACTGGCAACACTGGGGATGGACTGCAGTGAGTCCAGAGAGTGCACTGGCACCAATTGGGATGCACTGCAGTGAGTGCAGAGAGTGCACTGGCACCATTGGGGATGCACTGCAGTGAGTCCACAGAGTGCACTGGCACCACAGGGGATACACTGCAGTGAGTCCAGAGAGTGCACTGGCACCAATGGGATGTAGTGCAGTGAGTCCAGGGAGTGCACTGGCACCACTGGGGATGCACTGCAGTGAGTCCAGAGAGTGCACTGGCACCTTGGGGATGCAGTGCAGTGAGTCCAGAGAGTGCACTGGCACCACTGGGGATGCAGTGCAGTGAGTCCACAGAGGGCACTGGCGCCACTGGGGATGCACTTCAGTGACTCCAGAGAGTGCACTGGCACCACTGGGGATGCACTGCAGTGAGTCCAGAGAGTGCACTGGCACCACTGGGGATGCAGTGCAGTGAGTCCAGAGAGTGCAGTAGCACCATTGGGGATGCAGTGCAGTGAGTCCAGAGAGTGCAATGGCACCACAGGTGATGCAGTGCAATGAGTCCAGAGAGCCACTGGCACTTTGGGGATGCACCGCAGTGAGTCCAGAGAGTGCACTGGCTCCACTGGGGATACACTGCAGTGAGTCCGGACAGTGCACTGGCACCACCAGGGATGCAGTGAAGTGAGTCCAGAGATTGCACTGACACCACTGGGGATGCAGTGCAGTGACTCCAGAAAGTGCACTGGCAACACTGGGGATGCACTGCAGTGAGTCCAGAGAGTGCACTGGCACCACTGGGGATGCAGTGCAGTGAGTCCAGAGAGTGCACTGGCACCAATGGGGATGCAGTGCACTGAGTCCAGAGAGTACACTGGCACCACTGGGGATGCACTGCTGTGAGTCCAGAGAGTGCACTGGCACCACTGGGGATGCAGTGCAGTGAGTCCAGAGAGTGCACTGGCACCACTGGGGATGCACTGCAGTGAGTCCAGAGAGTGCACTGGCACCACTGGGGATGCAGTGCAGTGAGTCCAGAGAGTGCACTGGCACCACTGGGGATGCAGTGCAGTGAGTCCAGAGATTGCACTGGCACCACTGGGGATGCACTACAGTGAGTCCAGAGAGTGCACTGGCACCAATGGGGATGCAGTGCAGTGACTCCAGAGAGTGCAGAGGCACCAATGTTGATGCAGTACTGTGACTCTAGAGAGTGCACTGGCACCACTGGGGATGCAGTGCAGTGAGTCCTGAGAGTGCAAAGGCACCACAAGGGATGCACTGAAGTGACTCCAGAGAGTGCACTGGCACCACTGGGGATGCAGTGCAGTGAGTCCAGAGAGTGCACTGGCACCACTGGGGATGCATTGCAGTGAGTGCAGAGAGTGCACTGGCACCAGTGCGGAAGCACAGCAGTGAGTCCAGAGAGTGCACTGGCACTTTTGGGGATGCACTGAAGTGAGTCCAGAGAGTGCACTGGCACAACGGGGGATGCAGTGCAGTGAGTCCAGAGAGTGCACTGGCACCACTGGGGATGCAGTTCAGTGAGTCCAGAGAGTGCACTAGCACCAATGGGATGCAGTGCAGTGAGTCCAGAGAGTCCACTGGCACCACTGGGGATGCACTGCAGTGAGTCCAGAGAGTGCACTGGCACCACTGGGGATGCACTGAAGTGAGACCAGAGATTGCACTGGCAGCACTGGGGATGCAGTGCAGTGACTCCAGAGAGTGCACTGGCACCACTGGGGATGCACTGAAGTGAGTCCACAGAGTGCACTGGCACCACTGGGGATGCAGTGCAGTGAGTCCAGAGAGTGCACTGGCACCACTGGGGATGCACCCCGGTGAGTCCAGAGAGTGCACTCGCACCACTGGGGATGCACTGCAGTGAGTCCAGAGAGTGCACTGGCACCAGTGGGGACGCAGTGCAGTGAGTCCAGAGAGTGCACTGGCACCATTGGGGATGCAGTGCACTGAGTCCAGAGAGTGCACTGGCATCAATGGTGATGCAGTGCAGTGGGTCCAGAGAGTGCACTGGCACCACTGGGGATGCAGTGCAGTGAGTCCACAGAGTGCACTGGCACCACTGGGGATGCACTGCAGTGAGTCCAGAGAGTGCACTGGCAGCACTGGGGATGCACTGCAGTGAGTCCAGAGAGTGCACTGGCAGCACTGGGGATGCAGTGCAGTGACTCCAGAGAGTGCACTGGCAGCACTGGGGATGCACTGCAGTGAGTTCACAGAGTGCACTGGCACCACTGGGGATGCAGTGCAGTGAGTCCAGAGAGTGCACTGGCACCAGTGGGGATGCACTGCAGTGAGTCCAGAGAGTGCACTGGCACCACTGGGGATGCACTGCACTGAGTCCAGAGAGTGCACTGACACCACTGGGGATCCAATGCAGTGAGTCCAGAGAGTGCAATGGAACCACTGGGGATGCAGTGCAGTGAGTGCAGAGAGTGCACTGGCACAACAGGGGATGCACTGCAGAGACTCCAGAAAGTGCACTGGCACCACTGGGGATGCACTGCAGTGAGTCCAGAGAGTGCACTGGCACCACTGGGGATGCAGTGCAGTGAGTCCAGACAGTACACTGGCACCACTGGGGTTGCACTGCAGTGAGTCCAGAGAGTGTACTGGCACCACAGGGGATGCAGTGCAATGAGTCCAGAGAGTGCACTGGCACCACTCGGGATGCAGTGCAGTGAGTCCAGAGATTGCACTGGCACCACTGGGGTTTTAGTGCAGTGAGTCCAGAGAGTGCAATGGCACCAATGGAGATGCAGTGCTGTGAGTCCAGAGAGTGCCCTGGCACCACTGGGGATGCAGTGAGTCCAGACAGTGCACTGGCACCACTGGGGATGCACTGCAGTGAGTCCAGAGAGTGCACTAGCACAACTGGTGATGCAGTGCAGTGAGTCCAGAGAGTGCACTGGCACCACTGGGGATGCAGTGCAGTGAGTCCAGAGAGTGCACTAGCACCAATGGGATGCAGTGCAGTGAGTCCAGAGAGTGCACTGGCGCCACTGGGGATGCACTGCAGTGAGTCCGGACAGTGCACTGGCACCACTGGGGATGCAGTGCAGTGAGTCAAGAGATTGCACTGGCACCACTGGGGATGCAGTGCAGTGACTCCAGAGAGTGCACTGGCAACACTGGGGATGCAGTGCAGTGAGTCCAGAGAGTGCACTGTCTGCACTGGGGATGCACTGCAGTGAGTCCAGAGAGTGCACTGGCACCACTGGGGATGCACTGCAGTGACTCCAGAGGCTGAACTGGCACCAATGGGGATGGAGTGCAGAGACTCGAAAGAGTGCACTGGCACCACTGGGGATGCACTGCAGTGAGTCCGGAGAGTGCCCTGGCACCAATGGTGATGCAGTGCAGTGATCCAGAGAGTGCACTGGTACCCCTGGGGATGCAGTGCAGTGAGACAAGAGAGTGCACTGGCACCACTGGGGATGCACTGCAGTGAGTCCAGAGAGTGCACTGGCACCACTGGGAATGCAGTGCAGTTAGTCCATAGAGTGCACTGGCTCCACTGGAGATGCAGTGCAGTGACTCAAGAGAGTAAACAGGCACCACTGGGGATGCAGTGCAGTGAGTCCAGAGAGTGCAATGGCACCAGAGGGGATGCACTGCAGTGATTCCAGAGAGTGCACTGTCACCACTGGGGATGCAGTGCAGTGAGTCCAGAGAGTACACTGGCACCTCAGGGGCTGCAGTGCAGTGAGTCCAGAGAGTGCACTGGCACCACCGGGAATGCAGTGCGGTGAGTCCAGAGAGTGCACTGGCACCACTGGGGATGCACCTCGGTGAGTCCAGAGAGTGCTCTGGGAACACCGGGGATGCAGTGCAGTGAGTGCAGAGAGTGCACTGGCACCACTGGGGATGCACTGCAGTGACTCGAAAGAGTGCACTGGCACCACTGCGGATGCACTGCAGTGAGTCCGGAGAGTGCCCTGGCACCAATGGTGATGCAGTGCAGTGAGTCCAGAGAGTGCAGTGACACCACTGGGGATGCAGTGCAGTGAGTCCAGAGAGTGCACTGGCGCCACTGGGGATGCAGTGCAGTGAGTCCTGAGAGTGCAAAGGCACCACTGGGTATGCAGTGCAGTGAGTGCAGAGAGTGCACTGGCACCACTGGGGATGCAGTGCAGTGAGTCCAGAGAGTGCACTGGCACCACTGGGGATGCAGTGCAGTGAGTCCAGAGAGTGCACTAGCACAACTGGTGATGCAGTGCAGTGAGTCCAGAGATTGCACTGACACCACTGGGGATGCAGTGCAGTGACTCCAGAAAGTGCACTGGCAACACTGGGGATGCACTGCAGTGAGTCCAGAGAGTGCACTGGCACCACTGGGGATGCAGTGCAGTGAGTCCAGAGAGTGCACTGGCACCAGTGGGGGTGCACTGCAGTGAGTCCAGAGAGTGCACTGGCACCACTGGGGATGCAGTGCACTGAGTCCAGAGAGTACACTGGCACCACTGGGGATGCAGTGCAGTGAGTCCAGAGAGTGCACTGTCTGCACTGGGGATGCAGTGCAGTGAGTCCAGAGAGTGCACTGGCACCACTGGGGATGCAGTGCAGTGAGTCCAGAGAGTGCACTAGCACCAATGGGATGCAGTGCAGTGAGTCCAGAGAGTGCACTGGCACCACTGGGGATGCAGTGCAGTGACTCCAGAGAGTGCACTGGCACCACTGGGGATGCACTGAAGTGAGTCCAGAGAGTGCACTGGCACCACTGGGGATGCAGTGCAGTGAGTCCAGAGAGTGCACTGGCACCACTGGGGATGCACCCCGGTGAGTCCAGAGAGTGCACTCGCACCACTGGGGATGCACTGCAGTGAGTCCAGAGAGTGCACTGGCACCAGTGGGGACGCAGTGCAGTGACTACAGAGAGTGCACTGGCACCATTGGGGATGCAGTGCACTGAGTCCAGAGAGTGCACTGGCATCAATGGTGATGCAGTGCAGTGGGTCCAGAGAGTGCACTGGCACCACTGGGGATGCAGTGCAGTGAGTCCAGAGAGTGCACTGGCACCACTGGGGATGCACTGCAGTGAGTCCAGAGAGTGCACTGGCACCACTGGGGATGCACTGCAGTGAGTCCAGAGAGTGCACTGGCAGCACTGGGGATGCAGTGCAGTGACTCCAGAGAGTGCACTGGCAGCACTGGGGATGCACTGCAGTGAGTCCACAGAGTGCACTGGCACCACTGGGGATGCACTGCAGTGAGTCCAGAGAGTGCACTGGCACCACTGGGGATGCACTGCACTGAGTCCAGAGAGTGCACTGACACCACTGGGGATCCAATGCAGTGAGTCCAGAGAGTGCAATGGAACCACTGGGGATGCAGTGCAGTGAGTCCAGAGAGTGCACTGGCAGAACAGGGGATGCACTGCAGAGACTCCAGAAAGTGCACTGGCACCACTGGGGATGCACTGCAGTGAGTCCAGAGAGTGCACTGGCACCACTGGGGATGCAGTGCAGTGAGTCCAGACAGTACACTGGCACCACTGGGGTTGCACTGCAGTGAGTCCAGAGAGTGTACTGGCACCACAGGGGATGCAGTGCAATGAGTCCAGAGAGTGCACTGGCACCACTCGGGATGCAGTGCAGTGAGTCCAGAGACTGCACTGGCACCACTGGGGTTTTAGTGCAGTGAGTCCAGAGAGTGCAATGGCACCAATGGGGATGCAGTGCTGTGAGTCCAGAGAGTGCCCTGGCACCACTGGGGATGCAGTGAGTCCAGACAGTGCACTGGCACCACTGGGGATGCACTGCAGTGAGACCAGAGAGTTCTCTGGCACCACTGGGGATGCAGTTTAGTGAGTCCAGAGAGTGCACCGGCTCCAATGGCGATACACTGCAGTGAGTCCAGACAGTGCTCTGGCACCACTGGGGATGCAGTGCAGTGAGTCCAGAGAGTGCTCTGGCACCACTGAGCTACACTGCAGTGAGTCCAGTAGTTGCACTGGCACCACTGGGGATGCACTGCTGTGAGTCCTGAGACTACACTGGCACCACTGGGGATGCAGTGCAGTGAGTCCAGAGATTGCACTGGCACCACTGGGGATGCACTGCCGTGAGTCCAGAGAGTGCACTGGCACCACTGGGGATGCAGTGCAGTAAGTCCAGAGAGTGCACTGGCACCATTGGGGATGCACTGCAGTGAGTCCAGAGAGTGCACTGGCACCACTGGGGATGCAGTGCAGTGAGTCCAGAGAGTGCAAAGGCACCAGAAGGGATGCACTGCAGTGAGTCCAGAGAGTGCAGTGGCACCACTGGGGATGCAGTGCAGTGAGTCCAGAGAGTGCACTCGCACCACTGGGGATGCACTACAGTGAGTCCAGAGAGTGCACTGGCACCACTGGGGATGCAGTGCAGTGAATCCAGAGAGTGCAGAGGCACCACTGTTGATGCAGTGCAGTGAGTGCAGAGAGTGCACTGGCACCACTGTGGATGCAGTGCAGTGAGTCCAGAGAGTGCACTGGCACCACTGGGGATGCACTGCAGTGAGTCCAGAGAGTGCACTAGCACAACTGGTGATGCAGTGCAGTGAGTCCAGAGAGTGCACTGGCACCACTGGGGATGCAGTGCAGTGAGTCCAGAGAGTGCACTAGCACCAATGGGATGCAGGGCAGTGAGTCCAGAGAGTGCACTGGCGCCACTGGGGATGCACTGCAGTGAGTCCGGACAGTGCACTGGCACCACTGGGGATGCAGTGCAGTGAGTCCAGAGATTGCACTGTCAGCACTGGGGATGCAGTGCAGAGACTCCAGAGAGTGCACTGGCAACACTGGGGATGCAGTGCAGTGAGTCCAGAGAGTGCACTGTCTGCACTGGGGATGCACTGCAGTGAGTCCAGAGAGTGCACTGGCACCACTGGGGATGCACTGCAGTGACTCCAGAGGCTGAACTGGCACCAATGAAGATGGAGTGCAGTGACTCGAAAGAGTGCACTGGCACCACTGGGGATGCACTGCAGTGAGTCCGGAGAGTGCCCTGGCACCAATGGTGATGCAGTGCAGTGATCCAGAGAGTGCACTAGCACCAATGGGAATGCAGTGCAGTTAGTCCATAGAGTGCACTGGCTCCACTGGGGATGCAGTGCAGTGAGACAAGAGAGTGCCCTGGCACCACTGGGGATGCAGTGCAGTGAGTCCAGAGAGCGCACTGGCACCACTGGGAATGCAGTGCAGTTAGTCCATAGAGTGCACTGGCTCCACTGGGGATGCAGTGCAGTGAGTCCAGAGAGTGCAATGGCACCAGAGGGGATGCACTGCAGTGATGCCAGAGAGTGCACTGTCACCACTGGGGATGCAGTGCAGTGAGTCCAGAGAGTACACTGGCACCTCAGGGGCTGCAGTGCAGTGAGTCCAGAGACTGCACTGGCACCACTGGGGTTTTAGTGCAGTGAGTCCAGAGAGTGCAATGGCACCAATGGGGATGCAGTGCTGTGAGTCCAGAGAGTGCCCTGGCACCACTGGGGATGCAATGAGTCCAGACAGTGCACTGGCACCACTGGGGATGCACTGCAGTGAGACCAGAGAGTTCTCTGGCACCACTGGGGATGCAGTTTAGTGAGTCCAGAGAGTGCACCGGCTCCAATGGCGATACACTGCAGTGAGTCCAGACAGTGCTCTGGCACCACTGGGGATGCAGTGCAGTGAGTCCAGAGAGTGCACTGGTACCACTGGGGATGCAGTGCAGTGAGTCCAGAGAGTGCTCTGGCACCACTGAGCTACACTGCAGTGAGTCAAGTAGTTGCACTGGCACCACTGGGGATGCACTGCTGTGAGTCCTGAGACTACACTGGCACCACTGGGGATGCAGTGCAGTGAGTCCAGAGAGTGCACTGGCACCACTGGGGATGCAGCGCCGTGAGTCCAGAGAGTGCACTGGCACCACTGGGGATGCAGTGCAGTAAGTCCAGAGAGTGCACTGGCACCACTGGGGATGCACTGCAGTGAGTCCAGAGAGTGCACTGGCACCACTGGGGATGCAGTGCAGTGAGTCCAGAGAGTGCAAAGGCACCACTAGGGATGCACTGCAGTGAGTCCAGAGAGTGCACTGGCACCACTGGGGATGCAGTGCAGTGAGTCCAGAGAGTGCACTGGCACCACTGGGGATGCAATACAGTGAGTCCAGAGAGTGCACTGGCACCACTGGGGATGCAGTGCAGTGAATCCAGAGAGTGCAGAGGCACCACTGTTGATGCAGTGCAGTGAGTGCAGAGAGTGCACTGGCACCACTGGGGATGCAGCGCCGTGAGTCCAGAGAGTGCACTGGCACCACTGGGGATGCAGTGCAGTAAGTCCAGAGAGTGCACTGGCACCACTGGGGATGCACTGCAGTGAGTCCAGAGAGTGCACTGGCACCACTGGGGATGCAGTGCAGTGAGTCCTTGGAGTGCAAAGGCACCACTAGGGATGCACTGCAGTGAGTCCAGAGAGTGCACTGGCACCACTGGGGATGCAGTGCAGTGAGTCCAGAGAGTGCACTGGCACCACTGGGGATGCACTACAGTGAGTCCAGAGAGTGCACTGGCACCACTGGGGATGCAGTGCAGTGAATCCAGAGAGTGCAGAGGCACCACTGTTGATGCAGTGCAGTGAGTGCAGAGAGTGCACTGGCACCACTGGGGATGCAGTGCAGTGAGTCCAGAGAGTGCACTGGCAGCAATGGGGATGCACTACAGTGAGTCCGGACAGTGCACTGGCACCACTGGGGATGCAGTGCAGTGAGTCCAGAGATTGCACTGGCACCACTGGGGATACAGTGCAGTGACTCCAGAGAGTGCACTGGCAACACTGGGGATGCAGTGCAGTGAGTCCAGAGAGTGCACTGGCACCACTGGGGATGCACTGCAGTGAGTCCAGAGAGTGCACTGGCACCAGTGGGGGTGCACTACAGTGAGTCCAGAGAGTGCACTGGCACCAGTGGGGGTGCACTGCAGTGAGTCCAGAGAGTACACTGGCACCACTGGGGATGCAGTGCAGTGAGTCCAGAGAGTGCACTGTCTGCACTGGGGATGCAGTGCAGTGAGTCCAGAGAGTGCACTGGCACCACTGGGGATGCACTGCAGTGACTCCAGAGGCTGAACTGGCACCAATGGGGATGGAGTGCAGTGACTCGAAAGAGTGCACTGGCACCACAGGGGATGCACTGCAGTGAGTCCGGAGAGTGCCCTGGCACCAATGGTGATGCAGTGCAGTGATCCAGAGAGTGCACTGGAACCCCTGGGGATGCAGGGCAGTGAGACAAGAGAGTGCACTGGCACCACTGGGGATGCAGTGCAGTGAGTCCAGAGAGTGCACTGGCACCACTGGGAATGCAGTGCAGTTAGTCCATAGAGTGCACTGGCTCCACTGGGGATGCAGTGCAGTGACTCAAGAGAGTGCACAGGCACCACTGGGGATGCAGTGCAGTGAGTCCAGAGAGTGCAATGGCACCACAGGGGATGCACTGCAGTGATTCCAGAGAGTGCACTGTCACCACTGGGGATGCAGTGCAGTGAGTCCAGAGAGTACACTGGCACCTCAGGGGCTGCAGTGCAGTGAGTCCAGAGAGTGCACTGGCACCACTGGGGATGCAGTGCGGTGAGTCCAGAGAGTGCACTGGCACCACTGGGGATGCACTGCAGTGACTCGAAAGAGTGCACTGGCACCACTGCGGATGCAGTGCAGTGAGTCCGGAGAGTGCCCTGGCACCAATGGTGATGCAGTGCAGTGAGTCCAGAGAGTGCAGTGACACCACTGGGGATGCAGTGCAGTGAGTCCAGAGAGTGCACTGGCGCCACTGGGGTGCAATGCAGTGAGTCCAGAGAGTACACTGGCACCTCAGGGGCTGCACTGCAGTGAGTCCAGAGAGTGCACTGGCACCACTGGGGATGCAGTGCAGTGAGTCCAGAGAGTGCAATGGCACCACAGGGGATGCACTGCAGTGATTCCAGAGAGTGCACTGTCACCACTGGGGATGCAGTGCAGTGAGTCCAGAGAGTACACTGGCACCTCAGGGGCTGCACTGCAGTGAGTCCAGAGAGTGCACTGGCACCACTGGGGATGCAGTGCAGTGAGTGCAGAGAGTGCACTGGCACCACTGGGGATGCAGTGCAGTGAGTCCAGAGAGTGCACTGGCACCACTGGGGATGCACTGCAGTGACTCAAAAGAGTGCACTGGCACCACTGCGGATGCACTGCAGTGAGTCCGGAGAATGCACTGGCACCAATGGTGATGCAGTGCAGTGAGTCCAGAGAGTGCAGTGGCACCACTGGGGATGCAGTGCAGTGAGTCCAGAGAGTGCACTGGCACCACTGGGGATGCAATGCAGTGAGTCCAGAGAGTGCACTGGCACCACTGGGGATGCAGTGCAGTGAGTCCAGAGAGTGCACTGGCACCACTGGGGATGCACTGCAGTGATTCCAGAGAGTGCACTGGCACCACTGGGGATGCAGTGCAGTGAGTCCAGAGAGTGCACTGGCACCACTGGGGATGCACTGCAGTGACTCGAAAGAGTGCACTGGCACCACTGCGGATGCACTGCAGTGAGTCCGGAGAGTTCCCTGGCACCAATGGTGATGCAGTGCAGTGAGTCCAGAGAGTGCAGTGACACCACTGGGGATGCAGTGCAGTGAGTCCAGAGAGTGCACTGGCGCCACTGGGGATGCAATGCAGTGAGTCCAGAGAGTGCACTGGCACCACTGGGGATGAAGTGCAGTGAGTCCAGAGAGTGCACTGGCACCACTGGGGATGCAGTGCAGTGAGTCCAGAGAGTGCACTGGCACCACTGGGGATGGAATGCAGTGAGTCCAGAGAGTGCACTGGCACCACTGGGGATGCAGTGCAGTTGAGTCCAGAGAGTGCACTGGCACCTTGGGGATGCAGTGCAGTGAGTCCAGAGAGTGCACTGGCACCACTGGGGATGCAGTGCAGTGAGTCCACAGAGTGCACTGGCACCACAGGGGATGCAGTGCAGTGAGTCCAGAGAGTGCACTGGCACCACTGGGGACGCAGTGCGGTGACTACAGAGAGTGCACTGGCACCATTGGGGATGCAGTGCACTGAGTCCAGAGAGTGCACTGACACCACTGGGGATCCAATGCAGTGAGTCCAGAGAGTGCAATGGAACCACTGGGGATGCAGTGCAGTGAGTCCAGAGAGTGCACTGGCACCACTGGGGATGCAGTGCAGTGAGTGCAGAGAGTGCACTGGCACAACAGGGGATGCACTGCAGTGACTCCAGAAAGTGCACTGGCACCACTGGGGATGCACTGCAGTGAGTCCAGAGAGTGCACTGGCACCGCTGGTGATGCAGTGCAGTGAGTCCAGAGAGTACACTGGCACCACTGGGGATGCACTGCAGTGAGTGCAGAGAGTGTACTGGCACCACAGGGGATGCAGTGCAGTGAGTCCAGAGAGTGCACTGGCACCACTCGGGATGCAGTGCAGTGAGTCCAGAGAGTGCACTGGCACACACAGGGGATACACTGCAGTGAGTCCAGAGAGTGCACTGGCTCCACTGGGGATGCAGTTCAGTGAGTCCAGAGAGTGCACTGGCACCACTGGGGATGCAGTGAGTCCGGACAGCGCACTGGCACCACTGGGGATGCACTGCAGTGAGACCAGAGAGTTCTCTGGCACCACTGGGGATGCAGTTTAGTGAGTCCAGAGAGTGCACCGGCTCCAATGGCGATACACTGCAGTGAGTCCAGACAGTGCACTGGCACCACTGGGGATGCAGTGCAGTGAGTCCAGAGAGTGCACTGCCACCACTGGGGATGCAGTGCAGTGAGTCCAGAGAGTGCTCTGGCACCACTGAACTACACTGCAGTGAGTCCAGCAGTTGCACTGGCACCACTGGGGATGCACTGCTGTGAGTCCTGAGACTACACTGGCACCACTGGGGATGCAGTGCAGTGAGTCCAGAGAGTGCACTGGCACCACTGGGGATGCACTGCAGTGACTCCAGAGAGTGCACTGGCACCACTGGGGATGCAGTACAGTGAGTCCAGAGAGTGCACTGGCACCACTTGGGATGCACTGCAAAGAGCTCAGAGAGTGCACTGGCACCACTGGTGATGCAGTGCAGTGAGTCCAGAGAGTGCACTGGCACCACTGGGGATGCACTGCAGTGAGTCCAGAGAGTGCAGTGGCACCACTGGGGATGCAGTGCACTGAGTTCAGAGAGTGCACTGGCACCACTGGGGATGCAGTGCACTGAGTCCAGAGAGTGCACTGACACCACTGGGGATGCAGTGCAGTGAGTCCAGAGAGTGCACTGGCACCACTGGGGATGCAGTGCAGTGACTCCAGAGAGTGCAGAGGCACCACTGTTGATGCAGTGCAGAGAGTGCAGAGAGTGCACTGGCACCAGTGCGGAAGCACTGCAGTGAGTCCAGAGAGTGCACTGGCACCACTGGGGATGCACCCCGGTGAGTCCAGAGAGTGCACTGGCACAACTGGTGATGCAGTGCAGTGAGTCCAGAGAGTGCACTGGCACCACTGGGGATGCAGTGCAGTGAGTCCAGAGAGTGCACTAGCACCAATGGGGATGCACTGCAGTGAGTCCAGAGAGTGCACTGGCAGCACTGGGGATGCAGTGCAGTTGAGTCCAGAGAGTGCAGTGACACCACTGGGGATGCAGTGCAGTGAGTCCAGAGAGTGCACTGGCACCACTGGGGATGCAATGCAGTGAGTCCAGAGAGTGCACTGGCACCACTGGGGATGCACTGCAGTGAGTCCGGAGAGTGCCCTGGCACCAATGGTGATGCAGTGCAGTGAGTCCAGAGAGTGCAGTGACACCACTAGGGATGCAGTGCAGTGAGTCCAGAGAGTGCACTGGCACCACTGGGGATGCAATGCAGTGAGTCCAGAGAGTGCACTGGCACCACTGGGGATGAAGTGCAGTGAGTCCAGAGAGTGCACTGGCAGCACTGGGGATGCAGTGCAGTTGAGTCCAGAGAGTGCACTGGCACCACTGGGGATGCACTGCAGTGAGTCCAGAGAGTGCACTGGCACCACTGGGGATGCACTGCAGTGACTCCAGAGAGTGCACTGGCAGCACTGGTGATGCAGTGCAGTTGCGTCCAGAGAGTGCACTGGCACCTTGGGGATGCAGTGCAGTGAGTCCAGAGAGTGCACTGGCAGCACTGGGGATGCAGTGCAGTTGAGTCCAGAGAGTGCACTGGCACCTTGGGGATGCAGTGCAGTGAGTCCAGAGAGTGCACTGGCACCACTGGGGATGCAGTGCAGTGAGTCCAGAGAGTGCACTGGCACCAGTGGGGGTGCACTGCAGTGAGTCCAGAGAGTGCACTGGCACCACTGGGGTTGCAGTGCAGTGAGGGCAGAGAGTGCACTGGGACCACTGGGGATGCAGTGCAGTGAGTCCAGAGAGTGCACTATCACCACTGGGGATGCAGTGCAGTGAGTCCAGAGAGTGCACTGGCACCACTGGGGATGCACTGCAGTGAGTGCAGAGAGTGCACTGGCACCACTGGGGATGCACTGCAGTGAGTCCAGAGAGTGCACTGGCACCACTGGGGATGCAGTGCAGTGAGTCCAGAGAGTGCAATGGCACCACTGGTGATGCAATGCAGTGAGTCCAGAGAGTGCACTGGCACCACTGTGGATGCAGTGCAGTGAGTCCAGAGAGTGCACTGGCACCACTGGGGATGCACTGCAGTGATTCCGGAGAGTGCACTGGCACCACTGGGGATGCAGTGCAGTGAGTCCAGAGAGTGCACTGGCACCACTTGGGATGCAGTGCAGTGAGTGCAGAGAGTGCACTGGCACCACTGGGGATGCACTGCAGTGAGTCCAGAGAGTGCACTGGCACCACTGGGGATGCACTGCAGTGAGTCCAGAGAGTGCACTGGCACCACTGGGGATGCAGTGCAGTGAGTCCAGAGAGTGCACTGGCAGCACTGGGGATGCACTGCAGTGAGTCAAGAGAGTGCTCTGGCACCACTGGGGATGCAGTTCAGTGAGTCCAGAGAGTGCACTGGCACCACTGGGGATACACTGCAGTGACTCAGGAGAGTGCACTGGCACCACTGGGGATGCACTGCAGTGAGTCCAGAGAGTGCACTGGCACCACTGGGGATGCAGTGCAGTGAGTCCAGAGACTGCACTGGCACCAACTGGAGCTGCACTGCAGTGAGTCCTGAGATTGCACTGGCACCACTGTGGATGCACTACAGTGAGTCCAGAGACTACACTGGCACCACTGGGGATGCAGTGCAGTGAGTCCAGAGAGTGCACTGGCACCACTGGGGATGCAGTGCAGTGAGTCCAAAGAGTGCACTGGCACCACTGGTTATGCAGTGCATGAGTGCAGAGAGTCCACTGGCACCACAGGAGATGCAGTGCAGTGAGTCCAGAGAGTGGACTGGCACCAGTGGGGATGGAGTGCCGTGAGTCCAGAGAGTGCACTGGCACCACTGGGGATGCAGTGCAGTGAGTCCAGAGAGTGCACTGGCACCACTGGGGATGCAGTGCAGTGAGTCCAGAGAGTGCACTGGCACCACTGGGGGTGCACCCCGGTGAGCCCAGAGATTGCACTGGCACCACTGGGGATGCACTGCAGTGAGTGCAGAGAGTGCACTGGCACCACTGGGGATGCACTGCAGTGAGTCCAGAGAGTGCAGTGGCACCACTGGGGATGCAGTGCACTGAGTTCAGAGAGTGCACTGGCACCACTGGGGATGCAGTGCACTGAGTCCAGAGAGTGCACTGACACCACTGGGGATGCAGTGCAGTGAGTCCAGAGAGTGCACTGGCACCACTGGGGATGCAGTGCAGTGACTCCAGAGAGTGCAGAGGCACCACTGTTGATGCAGTGCAGAGAGTGCAGAGAGTGCACTGGCACCAGTGCGGAAGCACTGCAGTGAGTCCAGAGAGTGCACTGGCACCACTGGGGATGCACCCCGGTGAGTCCAGAGAGTGCACTGGCACAACTGGTGATGCAGTGCAGTGAGTCCAGAGAGTGCACTGGCACCACTGGGGATGCAGTGCAGTGAGTCCAGAGAGTGCACTAGCACCAATGGGGATGCACTGCAGTGAGTCCAGAGAGTGCACTGGCAGCACTGGGGATGCAGTGCAGTTGAGTCCAGAGAGTGCAGTGACACCACTGGGGATGCAGTGCAGTGAGTCCAGAGAGTGCACTGGCACCACTGGGGATGCAATGCAGTGAGTCCAGAGAGTGCACTGGCACCACTGGGGATGCACTGCAGTGAGTCCGGAGAGTGCCCTGGCACCAATGGTGATGCAGTGCAGTGAGTCCAGAGAGTGCAGTGACACCACTAGGGATGCAGTGCAGTGAGTCCAGAGAGTGCACTGGCACCACTGGGGATGCAATGCAGTGAGTCCAGAGAGTGCACTGGCACCACTGGGGATGAAGTGCAGTGAGTCCAGAGAGTGCACTGGCAGCACTGGGGATGCAGTGCAGTTGAGTCCAGAGAGTGCACTGGCACCACTGGGGATGCACTGCAGTGAGTCCAGAGAGTGCACTGGCACCACTGGGGATGCACTGCAGTGACTCCAGAGAGTGCACTGGCAGCACTGGTGATGCAGTGCAGTTGCGTCCAGAGAGTGCACTGGCACCTTGGGGATGCAGTGCAGTGAGTCCAGAGAGTGCACTGGCAGCACTGGGGATGCAGTGCAGTTGAGTCCAGAGAGTGCACTGGCACCTTGGGGATGCAGTGCAGTGAGTCCAGAGAGTGCACTGGCACCACTGGGGATGCAGTGCAGTGAGTCCAGAGAGTGCACTGGCACCAGTGGGGGTGCACTGCAGTGAGTCCAGAGAGTGCACTGGCACCACTGGGGTTGCAGTGCAGTGAGGGCAGAGAGTGCACTGGGACCACTGGGGATGCAGTGCAGTGAGTCCAGAGAGTGCACTATCACCACTGGGGATGCAGTGCAGTGAGTCCAGAGAGTGCACTGGCACCACTGGGGATGCACTGCAGTGAGTGCAGAGAGTGCACTGGCACCACTGGGGATGCACTGCAGTGAGTCCAGAGAGTGCACTGGCACCACTGGGGATGCAGTGCAGTGAGTCCAGAGAGTGCAATGGCACCACTGGTGATGCAATGCAGTGAGTCCAGAGAGTGCACTGGCACCACTGTGGATGCAGTGCAGTGAGTCCAGAGAGTGCACTGGCACCACTGGGGATGCACTGCAGTGATTCCGGAGAGTGCACTGGCACCACTGGGGATGCAGTGCAGTGAGTCCAGAGAGTGCACTGGCACCACTTGGGATGCAGTGCAGTGAGTGCAGAGAGTGCACTGGCACCACTGGGGATGCACTGCAGTGAGTCCAGAGAGTGCACTGGCACCACTGGGGATGCACTGCAGTGAGTCCAGAGAGTGCACTGGCACCACTGGGGATGCAGTGCAGTGAGTCCAGAGAGTGCACTGGCAGCACTGGGGATGCACTGCAGTGAGTCAAGAGAGTGCTCTGGCACCACTGGGGATGCAGTTCAGTGAGTCCAGAGAGTGCACTGGCACCACTGGGGATACACTGCAGTGACTCAGGAGAGTGCACTGGCACCACTGGGGATGCACTGCAGTGAGTCCAGAGAGTGCACTGGCACCACTGGGGATGCAGTGCAGTGAGTCCAGAGACTGCACTGGCACCAACTGGAGCTGCACTGCAGTGAGTCCTGAGATTGCACTGGCACCACTGTGGATGCACTACAGTGAGTCCAGAGACTACACTGGCACCACTGGGGATGCAGTGCAGTGAGTCCAGAGAGTGCACTGGCACCACTGGGGATGCAGTGCAGTGAGTCCAAAGAGTGCACTGGCACCACTGGTTATGCAGTGCATGAGTGCAGAGAGTCCACTGGCACCACAGGAGATGCAGTGCAGTGAGTCCAGAGAGTGGACTGGCACCAGTGGGGATGGAGTGCCGTGAGTCCAGAGAGTGCACTGGCACCACTGGGGATGCAGTGCAGTGAGTCCAGAGAGTGCACTGGCACCACTGGGGATGCAGTGCAGTGAGTCCAGAGAGTGCACTGGCACCACTGGGGGTGCACCCCGGTGAGCCCAGAGATTGCACTGGCACCACTGGGGATGCACTGCAGTGAGTGCAGAGAGTGCACTGGCACCACTGGGGATGCACTACAGTGAGGGCAGAGAGTGCACTGGGACCACAGGGGATGCAGTTCAGTGAGTCTAGAGAGTGCCCTGGCACCACTGGGGATGCAGTGCAGTGAGTCCAGAGAGTGCACTGGCACCACTGAGGATGCAGTGCAGTGACTCCAGAGAGTGCACTGGCACCACTGGGGATGCAGTGCAGTTGAGTCCAGAGAGTGCAGTGACACCACTGGGGATGCAGTGCAGTGAGTCCAGAGAGTTCTCTGGCACCACTGGGGATGCAGTTTAGTGAGTCCAGAGAGTGCACCGGCTCCAATGGCGATACACTGCAGTGAGTCCAGACAGTGCACTGGCACCACTGGGGATGCAGTGCAGTGAGTCCAGAGAGTGCACTGCCACCACTGGGGATGCAGTGCAGTGAGTCCAGAGAGTGCTCTGGCACCACTGAACTACACTGCAGTGAGTCCAGCAGTTGCACTGGCACCACTGGGGATGCACTGCTGTGAGTCCTGAGACTACACTGGCACCACTGGGGATGCAGTGCAGTGAGTCCAGAGAGTGCACTGGCACCACTGGGGATGCACTGCAGTGACTCCAGAGAGTGCACTGGCACCACTGGGGATGCAGTACAGTGAGTCCAGAGAGTGCACTGGCACCACTTGGGATGCACTGCAAAGAGCTCAGAGAGTGCACTGGCACCACTGGTGATGCAGTGCAGTGAGTCCAGAGAGTGCACTGGCACCACTGGGGATGCACTGCAGTGAGTCCAGAGAGTGCAGTGGCACCACTGGGGATGCAGTGCACTGAGTTCAGAGAGTGCACTGGCACCACTGGGGATGCAGTGCACTGAGTCCAGAGAGTGCACTGACACCACTGGGGATGCAGTGCAGTGAGTCCAGAGAGTGCACTGGCACCACTGGGGATGCAGTGCAGTGACTCCAGAGAGTGCAGAGGCACCACTGTTGATGCAGTGCAGAGAGTGCAGAGAGTGCACTGGCACCAGTGCGGAAGCACTGCAGTGAGTCCAGAGAGTGCACTGGCACCACTGGGGATGCACCCCGGTGAGTCCAGAGAGTGCACTGGCACAACTGGTGATGCAGTGCAGTGAGTCCAGAGAGTGCACTGGCACCACTGGGGATGCAGTGCAGTGAGTCCAGAGAGTGCACTAGCACCAATGGGGATGCACTGCAGTGAGTCCAGAGAGTGCACTGGCAGCACTGGGGATGCAGTGCAGTTGAGTCCAGAGAGTGCAGTGACACCACTGGGGATGCAGTGCAGTGAGTCCAGAGAGTGCACTGGCACCACTGGGGATGCAATGCAGTGAGTCCAGAGAGTGCACTGGCACCACTGGGGATGCACTGCAGTGAGTCCGGAGAGTGCCCTGGCACCAATGGTGATGCAGTGCAGTGAGTCCAGAGAGTGCAGTGACACCACTAGGGATGCAGTGCAGTGAGTCCAGAGAGTGCACTGGCACCACTGGGGATGCAATGCAGTGAGTCCAGAGAGTGCACTGGCACCACTGGGGATGAAGTGCAGTGAGTCCAGAGAGTGCACTGGCAGCACTGGGGATGCAGTGCAGTTGAGTCCAGAGAGTGCACTGGCACCACTGGGGATGCACTGCAGTGAGTCCAGAGAGTGCACTGGCACCACTGGGGATGCACTGCAGTGACTCCAGAGAGTGCACTGGCAGCACTGGTGATGCAGTGCAGTTGCGTCCAGAGAGTGCACTGGCACCTTGGGGATGCAGTGCAGTGAGTCCAGAGAGTGCACTGGCAGCACTGGGGATGCAGTGCAGTTGAGTCCAGAGAGTGCACTGGCACCTTGGGGATGCAGTGCAGTGAGTCCAGAGAGTGCACTGGCACCACTGGGGATGCAGTGCAGTGAGTCCAGAGAGTGCACTGGCACCAGTGGGGGTGCACTGCAGTGAGTCCAGAGAGTGCACTGGCACCACTGGGGTTGCAGTGCAGTGAGGGCAGAGAGTGCACTGGGACCACTGGGGATGCAGTGCAGTGAGTCCAGAGAGTGCACTATCACCACTGGGGATGCAGTGCAGTGAGTCCAGAGAGTGCACTGGCACCACTGGGGATGCACTGCAGTGAGTGCAGAGAGTGCACTGGCACCACTGGGGATGCACTGCAGTGAGTCCAGAGAGTGCACTGGCACCACTGGGGATGCAGTGCAGTGAGTCCAGAGAGTGCAATGGCACCACTGGTGATGCAATGCAGTGAGTCCAGAGAGTGCACTGGCACCACTGTGGATGCAGTGCAGTGAGTCCAGAGAGTGCACTGGCACCACTGGGGATGCACTGCAGTGATTCCGGAGAGTGCACTGGCACCACTGGGGATGCAGTGCAGTGAGTCCAGAGAGTGCACTGGCACCACTTGGGATGCAGTGCAGTGAGTGCAGAGAGTGCACTGGCACCACTGGGGATGCACTGCAGTGAGTCCAGAGAGTGCACTGGCACCACTGGGGATGCACTGCAGTGAGTCCAGAGAGTGCACTGGCACCACTGGGGATGCAGTGCAGTGAGTCCAGAGAGTGCACTGGCAGCACTGGGGATGCACTGCAGTGAGTCAAGAGAGTGCTCTGGCACCACTGGGGATGCAGTTCAGTGAGTCCAGAGAGTGCACTGGCACCACTGGGGATACACTGCAGTGACTCAGGAGAGTGCACTGGCACCACTGGGGATGCACTGCAGTGAGTCCAGAGAGTGCACTGGCACCACTGGGGATGCAGTGCAGTGAGTCCAGAGACTGCACTGGCACCAACTGGAGCTGCACTGCAGTGAGTCCTGAGATTGCACTGGCACCACTGTGGATGCACTACAGTGAGTCCAGAGACTACACTGGCACCACTGGGGATGCAGTGCAGTGAGTCCAGAGAGTGCACTGGCACCACTGGGGATGCACTGCAGTGAGTCCAAAGAGTGCACTGGCACCACTGGTTATGCAGTGCATGAGTGCAGAGAGTCCACTGGCACCACAGGAGATGCAGTGCAGTGAGTCCAGAGAGTGGACTGGCACCAGTGGGGATGGAGTGCCGTGAGTCCAGAGAGTGCACTGGCACCACTGGGGATGCAGTGCAGTGAGTCCAGAGAGTGCACTGGCACCACTGGGGATGCAGTGCAGTGAGTCCAGAGAGTGCACTGGCACCACTGGGGGTGCACCCCGGTGAGCCCAGAGATTGCACTGGCACCACTGGGGATGCACTGCAGTGAGTGCAGAGAGTGCACTGGCACCACTGGGGATGCACTACAGTGAGGGCAGAGAGTGCACTGGGACAACAGGGGATGCAGTTCAGTGAGTCTAGAGAGTGCCCTGGCACCACTGGGGATGCAGTGCAGTGAGTCCAGAGAGTGCACTGGCACCACTGAGGATGCAGTGCAGTGACTCCAGAGAGTGCACTGGCACCACTGGGGATGCAGTGCAGTGAGTCCAGAGAGTGCACTGGCACCACTGGGGATGCAATGCGGTGAGTCCAGAGAGTGCACTGGCACCACTGGGGATGCAGTGCAGTGAGTCCAGAGAGTGCACTGACACCACTGGGGATGCAGTGCGGTGAGTTCAGAGAGTGCACTGGCACCACTGGGGATGCAGTGCAATGAGTCCAGAGAGTGCACTGGCACCACAGGTGATGCAGTGCAGTGAGTACAGAGAATGCACTGGCACCACAGGGGATGCACTGCAGTGATTCCAGAGAGTGCACTGGCACCACTGGGGATGCAGTGCAGTGAGTCCAGAGAGTGCACTGGCACCTTGGGGATGCACTGCAGTGAGTCCAGAGAGTACACTGCCACCACTGGGAATGCAGTGCAGTGAGTCCAGAGAGTGCACTGGCACCACTGGGGATGCAGTGCAGTGACTCCAGAGAGTGCACTGGCACTTCTGGGGATGCAGTGCAGTGAGTCCAGAGAGGTCACTGGCACCACTGGGGATGCACTGCACTGAGTCCAGAGAGTGCACTGGCACCAGTGGGGATGCACTGCAGTGGGTCCAGAGAGTGCACTGGCACCACTGGGGATGCACTGCACTGAGTCCAGAGAGTGCACTGGCACCACTGGGGATGCAGTGCAGTGAGTCCAGAGAGTGCAGTGGCACCACTGGCGATGCAGTGCAGTGAGTCCAGAGAGTGCACTGGCACCACTGGTGATGCAGTACAGTGAGTCCAGTGAGTGCACTGGCACCACTGGGGATGCAGTGCAGTGAGTCCAGAGAGTGCAATGGCACCACAGGGGATGCACGACAGTGAGTCCAGAGAGTGCACTCTCTGGACTTGCCGGGGTGCATCCCCCGTGGTGCCAGTGCACTGGGGATGCACGTCAGTGAGTCCAGAGAGTGCACTCTCTGGACTTGCCGGGGTGCATCGCCAGTGGTGCCAATGCACTCTCTGGACTCACGGGGTTGCATCCCCAGTGGTGCCAGTGCACTCTCTGGATTCACTGCACTGCATCCCCTGTGGTGCCAGTGCACTCTCTGGACTCACCCGAGTGCATCCCCAGTGGTACCAGTGCACTCTGTGGACTCACCCGAGTTCATCCCCAGTGGTGCCAGTGCACTCTCTGGACTCACTGCACTGCATCCCCAGTGGTGCCAGTGCACTCTCTGGACTCACTGCACTGCATCCCCAGTGGTGCCAGTGCACTCTCTGGACTCATTGCGCTGCATCCTATTGGTGCCAGTGCACTCTCAGGACTCACTGCATTGCATCCCCAGTGGTGCCAGTGCACTCTCTGGACTCACTGCACTGCATCCCCAATCGTACCAGTGCCCTCTCTGGACTCGCTGCACTCCATTCCCAGTGGTGCCACTGCAATCTGTGGTCTCACTGCACTGCATCCCCAGTGGTGCCAGTGCACTCTCTGGACTCATTGCACTGCATCCCCAGTGGTGCCAGTGCACTCTCTGGACTCACTGCAGTGCATCTCCAGTGGTGCCAGTGCACTCTCTGGACTCACCGGGGTGCATCCCCAGTGGTACCAGTGCACTCTCTGGACTCACTGCACTGCATCCCCAGTGGTGCCAGTGCACTCTCTGGACTCACTGCACTGCATCCCCAGTGGTGACAGTGCAGTCTCTGGACTCACCGGGGTGCATCCCCAGTGGTGCCAGTGCACTCTCTGGACTCACCGGGGTGCATCCCCAGTGGTGGCAGTGACCTCTCTTGACTCACTGCACTGCATCCCCAGTGGTGCCAGTGCACTCTGGACTCACCGCACTGCATCCCCAGTGATGCCAGTGCACTCTCTGGACTCACTGCACTGCATCCCCAGTGGTGCCAGTGACCTCTCTGGACTCACTGCACTGCATCCCCAGTGGTGCCAGTACACTCTCTGGACTCACTGCACTGCATCCCCAGTGGTGCCAGTGCACTCTCTGGACTCACTGCACTGCATCCCCAGTTGTGCCACTACACTCTCTGGACTCACTGCACTGCATCCCCAGTGGTGCCAGTGCACTCTCTGGACTCACTGCAGTGCATCCCCAATGGTGCCAGTGCACTCTTTGGACTCACTGCACTGCATCCCCAGTGGTGCCACTGCACCCTCTGGACTCACTGCACTGCATCCCCAGTGGTGCCGGGGCACTCTCTGGACTCACGGCAGTGCATCCCCAGTGGTGCCAGTGCACTCTCTGGACTCACTGCACTGCATCCCCAGTGGGGCCAGTGCACTCTCTGGACTCACTGCACTGCAACCCCAGTGGTGACAGTGCACTCTATGGACTTGCCGGAGTGCATCCCCAGTGGTGCCAGTGCACTCTCTGGACTCACTGCACTGCATCCCCAGTGGTGCCAGTGCACTCTCTGGACTCACTGCACTGCATCCCCAGTGGTGTCAGTGCACTCTCTGGACTCACTGCAGTGCATCCCCAGTGGTGCCAGTGCACTCTCTGGACTCACTGCACTGCATGCCCAGTGGTGCCAGTGCACTCTCTTTACTCACTGCACTGCATCCCCAGTGGTGCCAGTGCACTCTCTGAGCTCTTTGCAGTGCATCAACAGTGGTGCCAGTGCACTCTCTGGACTCACTGCACTGCATCCCCAGTGGTGCCAGTGCACACTCTGGACTCACTGCACTGCATCACCAGTGGTGCCAGTGCACTCTCTGGACTCACTGCAGTGCATCCCCAGTGGTGCCAGTGCACTCTCTGGACTCACGGCAGTGCATCCCCAGTGGTGCCAGTGCACTCTCTGGACTCACTGCACTGCATCCCCAGTGGTGCCAGTGCACTCTCTGGACTTGCCGGGGTGCATCCCCAGTGGTGCCGGTGCAGTCTCTGTGTTAGTGTTGGGGAGAATCGAATGGATGTTTTACTAATGTCTCTTAGGTAATGGGACCTACTGTATAATTAAGCATTGCCAAATGTACTTACATTATCAATTAATCTATGTATACTGGATACTTAGGGAGTACATTGAACAATCAAAAGAATCATTGAAGGGGAACCTTGGGAGGGAACAGGTACAACCTGACCTTGGATAAGGGCCTGGAAATGATGAAATGAGTTGAAGCAGAACCAAGAAGCGGAGGGAGCATGCGTCGAGTAAGAAAGGTGAAAAGTTTAGCGGAGAGGAAGACTCCTTACTTCATCTGCACGTCCACCTGGACGACCACCAGAGTGCGCCACGCATGTGCAAAGGGGAGGGGAGCTAATTAGAATGAAAAGCGAGGCTGCTGTTGCAACCTGTAATGAATATGTATACCTGACGCAATATTGTATGTATAAATAATGGCTGGGAAGTAACGGGACTTGAAGCCAGATTTGGGCACCTGCCCCGGCTTCCAGCGCTGAATAAAGCACCTTCATATAATCACTTGGTGATTATGTGGTTGCTAGGCTAACATCTGGACTCACTGCAGTGCATCCCCAGTGGTGCCAGTGCACTCTCTGGAGTCACTGCAGTGCATCCCCAGTGGTGCCAGTGCACTCCCTGGACTCACTGCAGTGCATCCCCAGTGGTGCCAGTGCACTCTCTGGACTCACTGCATTGCATCCCCAGTGGTGCCAGTGCACTCTCTGGACTCACTGAACTGCATCCCCAGTGGTGCCAGTGCACTCTCTGGACTTGCCGGGGTGCATCCCCAGTGGTGCCAGTGCAGTCTCTTTGTTAGTGTTGGGGAGAATCGAATGGATGTTTTACTAATGTCTCTTAGGTAATGGGACCTACAGTATAATTAAGCATTGCCAAATGTACTTACATTATCAATTAATCTATGTATACTGGATACTTAGGGAGTACATTGAACAATCAAAAGAATCATTGAAGGGGAACCTTGGGAGGGAACAGGTACAACCTGACCTTGGATAAGGGCCTGGAAATGATGAAATGAGTTGAAGCAGAACCAAGAAGCGGAGGGAGCATGCGTCGAGTAAGAAAGGTGAAAAGTTTAGCGGAGAGGAAGACTCCTTACTTCATCTGCACGTCCACCTGGACGACCACCAGAGTGCGCCACGCATGTGCAATGGGGAGGGGAGCTAATTAGAATGAAAAGCGAGGCTGCTGTTGCAACCTGTAATGAATATGTATACCTGACGCAATATTGTATGTATAAATAATGGCTGGGAAGTAACGGGACTTGAAGCCAGATTTGGGCACCTGCCCCGGCTTCCAGCGCTGAATAAAGCACCTTCATATAATCACTTGGTGATTATGTGGTTGCTAGGCTAACATCTGGACTCACTGCAGTGCATCCCCAGTGGTGCCAGTGCACTCTCTGGAGTCACTGCAGTGCATACCCAGTGGTGCCAGTGCACTCCCTGGACTCACTGCAGTTCATCCCCAGTGGTGCCAGTGCACTCTCTGGACTCACTGCATTGCATCCCCAGTGGTGCCAGTGCACTCTCTGGACTCACTGCAGTGCATACCCAGTGGTGCCAGTGCACTCTCTGGACTCACTGCAGTGCATCCCCAATCGTACCAGTGCACTCTCTGGACTCACTGCACTGCATCCCCAGTGGTACCAGTGCAGTCTCTGGACTCACTGCACTGCATCCCCAGTGGTGCCAGTGCACTCTCTGGACTCACTGCACTGCATCCCCAGTGGTGCCAGTGCACTCTCTGGACTCACTGCACTGCATCCCCAGTGGTGCCAGTGCACTCTCTGGAGTCACCGGGGTGCATCCCCTGTGGTGCCAGTTCACTCTCTGGACTCACTGAACTGAATCCCCAGTGGTGCCAGTGCACTCTCTGGACTCACCGCACTGCATCCCCAGTGGTGCCAGTGCACTCTCTGGACTCACTGCACTGCATCCCCAGTGGTGCCAGTGTACTCTCTGGACTCAGTGGACTGCATCCCCAGTGGTGCCACTGCACTCTCTGGACTCACTGCACTGCATCCCCAGAGGTGCCAGTGCACTCTCTGCACTCACTGCACTGCATTCCCTTTTGTGCCAGTGCACTCTCTGCACTCACTGCACTGCATCCCCAGTGGTGCCAGTGCACTCTCTGGACTCACTGCACTGCATCCCCAGTGGTGACAGTGCACTCTCTGGACTCACTGCACTGCATCCCCAGTGGTGACAGTGCACTCTCTGGACTTGCCGGGGTGCATCCCCAGTGGTGCCAGTGCACTCTCTGGAGTCACCGGGGTGCATCCCCAGAGGTGCCAGTTCACTCTCTGGACTCACTGCAGTGCATCCCCAGTGGTGCCAGTTCACTCTCTGGACTCACTGAACTGAATCCCCAGTGGAGCCAGTGCACTCTCTGGACTCACTGTACTGCATCCCCAGTGGTGCCTGTGAAGTCTCTGGACTCACTGCAGTGCATCCCCAGTGGTGCCAGTGCAATCTCAGGACTCACAGCAGTGCAGCTCCAGTTGGTGCCAGTGCACTCTCTGGACTCACTGCACTGCATCCCCAGTGCTGACAGTGCACTCTCTGGACTCACTGCACTGCATCCCCAGTGGTGCCAGTGTACTCTCTGGACTCAGTGGACTGCATCCCCAGTGGTGCCACTGCACTCTCTGGACTCACTGCAGTGCATCCCAAGTGGTGCCAGTGCACTCTCTGGACTCACTGCACTGCATCCCCAGTGGTGCCAGTGCACTCTCTGCACTCACTGCACTGCATTCCCTTTTGTGCCAGTGCACTCTCTGCACTCACTGCACTGCATCCCCAGTGGTGCCAGTGCACTCTCTGGACTCACTGCACTGCATCCCCAGTGGTGCCTGGGAAGTCTCTGGTCTCACTGCACTGCATCCCCAGTGGTGCCAGTGCACTCTCTGGACTCACTGCACTGCATCCCCATTGCTGACAGTGCCCTCTCTGGACTCAGTGCACTGCATCCCCAGTGGTGCCAGTTCACTCTCTGGACTAAATGCACTGCATCCCCAATGGTGCCACTGCACTCTCTGGACTCACTGCACTGCATCCCCAGTGGTGCCAGTGCACTCTCTGGACTCACTGCACTGCATCACCAGTGGTGCCAGTGTACTCTGTGGACTCACTGCACTGCATCCCCAGTGGTGCCAGTGCACTCTCTGGACTCACTGAACTGCATTCCCAATGGTGCCAGAACACTCTCTGGACTCACTGCACTGCATCCCCAGTGGTGCCAGTGCAGTCTCTGGACTCACTGCACTGCATCCCCAGTGGTGACAGTGCACTCTCTGGACTCACTGCACTGCATCCCCCGTGGTGTCAGTGCACTCTCTGGACTCACTGCATTGCATCCCCAGTGGTGCCACTGCACTCTCTGAAAACACCGGGGTGCAACCGCAGCGGTGCCAGCGCACTCTCTGCACTCACGGCACTGCATCCCCAGTGGTGCCAGTGCACTCTCTGGACTCACTGCAGTGTATCCCCTGTGGTGCCAGTGCACTCTGTGGACTCAGTGCACTGCATCCCAGTGGTGCCAGTGCACTCTCTGGACTCACTGCAGTGCATCCCCAGTGGTGCCAGTGCACTCTCTGGACTCACTGCAGTGCATCCCCAGTGGTGCCAGTGCACTCTCTGGACTTGCCGGGGTCCATCCCCAGTGGTGCCAGTGCACTCTCTGGACTCACTGCAGTGCATCCCCAGTGGTGCCAGTGCACTCTCTGGACTTACTGCATTCCCAGTGGTGCCAGGGCACTCTCTGGACTCACTGCACTGCATCCCCAGTGGTGCCTGTGAAGTCTCTGGACTCACTGCAGTGCATCCCCAATGGTGCCAGTGCACTCTTTGGACTCACTGCACTGCATCCCCAGTGGTGCCACTGTACTCTCTGGACTCACTACACTGCATCCCCAGTGGTGCCAGTGCCCTCTGTGGACTCAGTGCACTACATCCCCAGTGGTGCCAGTGCACTCTCTGGACTCACTGCAGTGCATCCCCAGTGGTGCCAGTGCACTCGCTGGACTCACTGCACTGCATCCCCAGTGGTGCCAGTGCACTCTCTGGACTCACTGAAGTGCATCCCCTTTTGTGCCAGTGCACTCTCTGCACTCACTGCACTGCATCCCCAGTGGTGCCAGTGCACTCTCTGGACTCACTGCAGTGCATCCCAAGTGGTGCCAGTGCACTCTCTGGACTCACTGCACTGCATCCCCAGTGGTGCCAGTGCACTCTCCGGAATCACTGCAGTGCATCCCCAGTGGTGCCAGTGCACTCTCTGCACTCACTGCACTGCATCCACAGTGGTGCCAGTGCACTCTCTGGACTCACTGCATTGCATCCCCAGTGGTGCCAGTGCACTCTCTGGACTCACTGCACTGCATCCCCAGTGGTGCCAGTGCACTCTCTGGACTCACTGCAGTGCATCCCCAGTGGTGTCAGTGCAGTCTCTGCCCTCACTGCAGTGCATCCCCGGTGGTGCCAGTGCACTCTCTGCACTCACTGCAGTGCATCCCCAGTGGTGCCAGTGCAATCTCTGGGCTCACCGGGGTGCATCCCCAGTGGTGCCAGTGCACTCTCTGGACTCACTGCACTGCATCCCCAGTGGTGCCAGTGCACTCTCTGGACTCACTGCACTGCATCCCCAGTGGTGCCAGGGCACTCTCTGCACTCACTGCACTGCATCCCCAGTGGTGCCAGTGCACTCTCTGGACTCACTGCACTGCATCCCCAGTGGTGCCAGTGCACTCTCTGGACTCACTGCACTGCATCCCCAGTGGTGCCAGTGCACTCTCTGGACTCACTGCACTGCATCCCCAGTGGTGACAGTGCACTCTCTGGACTCACTGCAGTGCATCCCCATTGGTGCCAGTGCACTCTCTGGACTCACTGCACTGCATCCCCAGTGGTGCCAGTGCACTCTCTGGACTCACTGCAGTCCATCCCCAGTGGTGCCAGTGCACTCTCTGGACTCACTGCACTGCAACAACAGTGGTGCCAGTGCACTCTCTTTACTCACTGCACTGCATCCCCAGTGGTGCCAGTGCACTCTCTGGACTCACTGTACTGCATCCCCAGTGGTGCCAGTGCACTCTCTGGACTCACTGCACTGCATCCCCAGTGGTGCCAGGGCACTCTCTGCACTCACTGCACTGCATCCCCAGTGGTGCCAGTGCACTCTCTGGACTCACTGCACTGCATCCCCAGTGGTGACAGTGCACTCTCTGCACTGACTGCAGTGCATCCCCAGTGGTGCCAGTGCACTCTCTGGACTCACTGCACTGCATCCCCAGTGGTGCCAGTGCACTCTCTGGACTTGCCGGGGTCCATCCCCAGTGGTGCCAGTGCACTCTCTGGACTCACTGCAGTGCATCCCCAGTGGTGCCAGTGCACTCTCTGGACTTACTGCATTCCCAGTGGTGCCAGGGCACTCTCTGGACTCACTGCACTGCATCCCCAGTAGTGCCTGTGAAGTCTCTGGACTCACTGCAGTGCATCCCCAATGGTGCCAGTGCACTCTTTGGACTCACTGCACTGCATCCCCAGTGGTGCCACTGTACTCTCTGGACTCACTACACTGCATCCCCAGTGGTGCCAGTGCCCTCTGTGGACTCAGTGCACTACATCCCCAGTGGTGCCAGTGCACTCTCTGGACTCACTGCAGTGCATCCCCAGTGGTGCCAGTGCACTCTCTGGACTCACTGCACTGCATCCCCAGTGGTGCCAGTGCACTCTCTGGACTCACTGCAGTGCATCCCCTTTTGTGCCAGTGCACTCTCTGCACTCACTGCACTGCATCCCCAGTGGTGCCAGTGCACTCTCTGGACTCACTGCAGTGCATCCCAAGTGGTGCCAGTGCACTCTCTGGACTCACTGCACTGCATCCCCAGTGGTGCCAGTGCACTCTCCGGAATCACTGCAGTGCATCCCCAGTGGTGCCAGTGCACTCTCTGCACTCACTGCACTGCATCCACAGTGGTGCCAGTGCACTCTCTGGACTCACTGCATTGCATCCCCAGTGGTGCCAGTGCACTCTCTGGACTCACTGCACTGCATCCCCAGTGGTGCCAGTGCACTCTCTGGACTCACTGCAGTGCATCCCCAGTGGTGTCAGTGCAGTCTCTGCCCTCACTGCAGTGCATCCCCGGTGGTGCCAGTGCACTCTCTGCACTCACTGCAGTGCATCCCCAGTGGTGCCAGTGCAATCTCTGGGCTCACCGGGGTGCATCCCCAGTGGTGCCAGTGCACTCTCTGGACTCACTGCACTGCATCCCCAGTGGTGCCAGTGCACTCTCTGGACTCACTGCACTGCATCCCCAGTGGTGCCAGGGCACTCTCTGCACTCACTGCACTGCATCCCCAGTGGTGCCAGTGCACTCTCTGGACTCACTGCACTGCATCCCCAGTGGTGCCAGTGCACTCTCTGGACTCACTGCACTGCATCCCCAGTGGTGCCAGTGCACTCTCTGGACTCACTGCACTGCATCCCCAGTGGTGACAGTGCACTCTCTGGACTCACTGCAGTGCATCCCCATTGGTGCCAGTGCACTCTATGGACTCACTGCACTGCATCCCCAGTGGTGCCAGTGCACTCTCTGGACTTGCCGGGGTGCATCCCCAGTGGTGCCAGTGCACTCTCTGGACTCACTGCAGTGCATCCCCAGTGGTGCCAGTGCACTCTCTGGACTCACTGCATTCCCAGTGGTGCCAGGGCACTCTCTGGACTCACTGCACTGCATCCCCAGTGGTGCCTGTGAAGTCTCTGGACTCACTGCAGTGCATCCCCAATGGTGCCAGTGCACTCTTTGGACTCACTGCACTGCATCCCCAGTGGTGCCACTGTACTCTCTGGACTCACTACACTGCATCCCCAGTGGTGCCAGTGCCCTCTGTGGACTCAGTGCACTACATCCCCAGTGGTGCCAGTGCACTCTCTGGACTCACTGCAGTGCATCCCCAGTGGTGCCAGTGCACTCTCTGGACTCACTGCACTGCATCCCCAGTGGTGCCAGTGCACTCTCTGGACTCACTGCAGTGCATCCCCTTTTGTGCCAGTGCACTCTCTGCACTCACTGCACTGCATCCCCAGTGGTGCCAGTGCACTCTCTGGACTCACTGCAGTGCATCCACAGTGGCGCCAGTGTACTCTCTTAACTCACTACACTGCATCACCAGTGGTGCCAGTGCACTCTCTGGACTCACTGCACTGCATCCCCAATGGTGCCACTGCACTCTCTGGACTCACTGCACTGCATCCCCAGTGGTGCCAGTGCACTCTCTGGACTCACTGCAGTGCATTTCCAGTGGTGCCAGTGTAGTCTCTGGACTCACTGCACTGCATCCCCAGTTGTGCCAGTGCACTCTCTGGACTCACTGAACTGCATCCCCAAGGTGCCAGTGCACTCTCTGGACTCACTGCACTGCATCCCCAGTGGTGCCAGTGCACTCTCTGGACTCACTGCACTGCATCCCCAGTGGTGCCAGTGCACTCTCTGGACTCACTGCAGTGCATCCCCAGTGGCGCCAGTGCACTCTCCTGAGTCACTGCAGTGTATCCCCAGTGGTGCCAGTGCACTCTCTGGACTCACTGAACTGCATCCCCAGTGGTGCCAGAGCACTCTCTGGACTCACTGCAGTGCATCCCCAGTGCTGCCAGTGCACTCTCTGGACTCACTGCACTGCATCGCCAGTGGTGCCAGTGCACTCTCTGGACTCACAGCACTGCATCCCCAGTGGTGCCAGTGCACTCTCTGGACTCACTGCAGTGCATCCCCAGTGGTGCCAGTGCACTCTCTGGACTCACTGCAGTGCATCCCAAGTGGTGCCAGTGCACTCTCTGGACTCACTGCACTGCATCCCCAGTGGTGCCAGTGCACTCTCCGGAATCACTGCAGTGCATCCCCAGTGGTGCCAGTGCACTCTCTGCACTCACTGCACTGCATCCACAGTGGTGCCAGTGCACTCTCTGGACTCACTGCATTGCATCCCCAGTGGTGCCAGTGCACTCTCTGGACTCACTGCACTGCATCCCCAGTGGTGCCAGTGCACTCTCTGGACTCACTGCAGTGCATCCCCAGTGGTGTCAGTGCAGTCTCTGCCCTCACTGCAGTGCATCCCCGGTGGTGCCAGTGCACTCTCTGCACTCACTGCAGTGCATCCCCAGTGGTGCCAGTGCAATCTCTGGGCTCACCGGGGTGCATCCCCAGTGGTGCCAGTGCACTCTCTGGACTCACTGCACTGCATCCCCAGTGGTGCCAGTGCACTCTCTGGACTCACTGCACTGCATCCCCAGTGGTGCCAGGGCACTCTCTGCACTCACTGCACTGCATCCCCACTGGTGCCAGTGCACTCTCTGGACTCACTGCACTGCAACCCCAGTGGTGCCAGTGCACTCTCTGGACTCACTGCAGTGCACCCCCACTGGTGCCAGTGCACTCTCTGGACTCACTGCACTGCATCCCCAGTGGTGCCAGTGCACTCTCTGTACTCACTGCACTGCATCCCCAAGGTGCCAGTGCACTCTCTGGACTCAACTGCACTGCATCCTCAGTGCTGCCAGTGCACTCTCTGGACTCACTGCAGTGCATCTCCAGTGGTGCCAGTGCACTCTCTGGACTCACTGCACTGCATCCCCAGTGGTGCCAGTGCACTCTCTGGACTCACTGCACTTCATCCCCAGTGGTGCCAGTGCACTCTCTGGACTCACTGCACTGCATCCCCAGTGGTGTCACTGCACTCTCTGGACTCACTGCACTGCATCACCATTGGTGCCAGGGCACTCTCCGGACTCACTGCAGTGCATCCCCAATGGTGCCAGTGCACTCTTTGGACTCACTGCACTGCATCCCCAGTGGTGCCACTGTACTCTCTGGACTCACTACACTGCATCCCCAGTGGTGCCAGTGCCCTCTGTGGACTCAGTGCACTACATCCCCAGTGGTGCCAGTGCACTCTCTGGACTCACTGCAGTGCATCCCCAGTGGTGCCAGTGCACTCTCTGGACTCACTGCACTGCATCCCCAGTGGTGCCAGTGCACTCTCTGGACTCACTGCAGTGCATCCCCTTTTGTGCCAGTGCACTCTCTGCACTCACTGCACTGCATCCCCAGTGGTGCCAGTGCACTCTCTGGACTCACTGCAGTGCATCCACAGTGGCGCCAGTGTACTCTCTTAACTCACTACACTGCATCACCAGTGGTGCCAGTGCACTCTCTGGACTCACTGCACTGCATCCCCAATGGTGCCACTGCACTCTCTGGACTCACTGCACTGCATCCCCAGTGGTGCCAGTGCACTCTCTGGACTCACTGCAGTGCATTTCCAGTGGTGCCAGTGTAGTCTCTGGACTCACTGCACTGCATCCCCAGTTGTGCCAGTGCACTCTCTGGACTCACTGAACTGCATCCCCAAGGTGCCAGTGCACTCTCTGGACTCACTGCACTGCATCCCCAGTGGTGCCAGTGCACTCTCTGGACTCACTGCACTGCATCCCCAGTGGTGCCAGTGCACTCTCTGGACTCACTGCAGTGCATCCCCAGTGGCGCCAGTGCACTCTCCTGAGTCACTGCAGTGTATCCCCAGTGGTGCCAGTGCACTCTCTGGACTCACTGAACTGCATCCCCAGTGGTGCCAGAGCACTCTCTGGACTCACTGCAGTGCATCCCCAGTGCTGCCAGTGCACTCTCTGGACTCACTGCACTGCATCGCCAGTGGTGCCAGTGCACTCTCTGGACTCACAGCACTGCATCCCCAGTGGTGCCAGTGCACTCTCTGGACTCACTGCAGTGCATCCCCAGTGGTGCCAGTGCACTCTCTGGACTCACTGCAGTGCATCCCAAGTGGTGCCAGTGCACTCTCTGGACTCACTGCACTGCATCCCCAGTGGTGCCAGTGCACTCTCCGGAATCACTGCAGTGCATCCCCAGTGGTGCCAGTGCACTCTCTGCACTCACTGCACTGCATCCACAGTGGTGCCAGTGCACTCTCTGGACTCACTGCATTGCATCCCCAGTGGTGCCAGTGCACTCTCTGGACTCACTGCACTGCATCCCCAGTGGTGCCAGTGCACTCTCTGGACTCACTGCAGTGCATCCCCAGTGGTGTCAGTGCAGTCTCTGCCCTCACTGCAGTGCATCCCCGGTGGTGCCAGTGCACTCTCTGCACTCACTGCAGTGCATCCCCAGTGGTGCCAGTGCAATCTCTGGGCTCACCGGGGTGCATCCCCAGTGGTGCCAGTGCACTCTCTGGACTCACTGCACTGCATCCCCAGTGGTGCCAGGGCACTCTCTGCACTCACTGCACTGCATCCCCACTGGTGCCAGTGCACTCTCTGGACTCACTGCACTGCAACCCCAGTGGTGCCAGTGCACTCTCTGGACTCACTGCAGTGCACCCCCACTGGTGCCAGTGCACTCTCTGGACTCACTGCACTGCATCCCCAGTGGTGCCAGTGCACTCTCTGTACTCACTGCACTGCATCCCCAAGGTGCCAGTGCACTCTCTGGACTCAACTGCACTGCATCCTCAGTGCTGCCAGTGCAGTCTCTGGACTCACTGCAGTGCATCTCCAGTGGTGCCAGTGCACTCTCTGGACTCACTGCACTGCATCCCCAGTGGTGCCAGTGCACTCTCTGGACTCACTGCACTTCATCCCCAGTGGTGCCAGTGCACTCTCTGGACTCACTGCACTGCATCCCCAGTGGTGTCACTGCACTCTCTGGACTCACTGCACTGCATCACCATTGGTGCCAGGGCACTCTCCGGACTCACTGCAGTGCATCCCCAGTGGTGCCAGTGCACTCTCTGGACTCACTGCATTGCATCCCCAGTGGTGCCAGTGCACTCTCTGGACTCACTGCACTGCATCCCCAGTGGTGTCACTGCACTCTCTGGAGTCAACTGCACTGCATCCCCAGTGCTGCCAGTGCACTCTCTGGACTCACTGCAGTGCATCCCCATTGGTGCTAGTGCACTCTCTGGACTCACTGCACTGCATCCCCAGTGGTGCCAGTGCACTCTCTGGACTCACTGCAGTGCTTCCGCACTGGTGCCAGTGCACTCTCTGCACTCTCTGCACTGCATCAACAGTGGTGCCTCTGCACTCTCTGGAGTCACTGCAGTGCATCCCCAGTGGTGCCAGTGTACTCTCTGGACTCACTGTAGTGCATCCCCAGTGGTGCCAGTGCACTCTCTGGACTCACTGCACTGCATCCCAAGTGGTGCCAGTGCACTCTCTGGACTCACTGCACTGCATCCCCAGTGGTTCCATTGCACTCTCTGGACTCACTGCATTGGATCCCCAGTGGTGTCAGTGCACTCTCTGGACTCAGTGCACTGCATCCCCATTGGTGCCAGTGCACTCTCTGTAGTCACTGCACTGCGTCCCCAGTGGTGCCAGTGCACTCTCTGGACTCACTGCACTGCATCCCCAATGTGCCAGTGCACTCTCTGGACTCAACTGCACTGCATCCCCAGTGCTGCCAGTGCACTCTCCGGACTCACTGCAGTGCATCCGCAGTGGTGCCAGTGCACTCTTTCGAGTCACTGCAGTGCATCCCCAGTGGTGCCAGTGCACTCTCTGGACTCACTGCACTGCATCCCCAGTGGTGCCAGTGCGCTCTCTGGACTCACTGCACTGCATCCCCAGTGGTGCCAGTGCACTCTCTGGACTCACTGCATTGCATCCCCAGTGGTGCCAGTGCACTCTCTGGACTCACTGCACTGCATCCCCAGTGGTGCCACTGCACTCTCTGGACTCACTGCACTGCATCACCATTGGTGCCAGTGCATTCTCCGGACTCACTGCAGTGCATCCGCAGTGGTGCCAGTGCACTCTTTTGAGTCACTGCAGTGCATCCCCAGCGGTGCCAGTGCACTCTCTGGACTCACTGCAGTGCATCCCCAGTGGTGCCAGTGCACTCTCTGCACTCACTGCACTGCATCCCCAGTGGTGCCAGTGCACTCTCTGCACTCACTGCACTGCATCCCCGGTGTTCCCAGAGCACTCTCTGGACTCACCGAGGTGCATCCCCAGTGGTGCCAGTGCACTCTCTGGACTCACCGCACTGCATCCCCAGTGGTGCCAGTGCACTCTCTGGACTCACTGCAGTGCAGCCCCTGAGGTGCCAGTGTACTCTCTGGACTCACTGCACTGCATCCCCAGTGGTGACAGTGCACTCTCTGGAATCACTGCAGTGCATCCCCTGTGGTGCCATTGCACTCTCTGGACTCACTGCACTGCATCCCCAGTGGAGCCAGTGCACTCTATGGACTAACTGCACTGCATCCCCAGTGGTGCCAGTGCACTCTCTGGACTCACTGCACTGCATCCCCAGTGGTGCCAGTGCACTCTCTTGTCTCACTGCACTGCATCCCCAGGGGTTCCAGTGCACTCTCTGGATCACTGCACTGCATCACCATTGGTGCCAGGGCACTCTCCGGACTCACTGCAGTGCATCCCGAGTGGTGCCAGTGCACTCTTTCGAGTCACTGCACTGCATCCCCAGTGGTGCCAGTGCATTCTCTGGACTCACTGCAGTGCATCCCCATTGGTGCCAGTGCAGCCTCTGGAGTCACTGCAGTGCATCCCCAGTGGTGCCAGTGCACTCTCTGGACTCACTGCACTGCATCCCCAGTGGTGCCAGTGTACTCTCTGGACTCAGTGCACTGCATCCCCAGTGGTGCCAGTGCACTCTCTGGACTCACTGCAGTGCACCCCCACTGGTGCCAGTGCAATCTCTGGACTCACTGCACTGCATCCCCAGTGGTGCCAGTGCACTCTCTGGACTCACTGCAGTGCATCCCCAGTGTTGCCAGTGAACTCTCTGGAGTCACTGCAGTGCATCCCCAGTGGTGCCAGTGCACTCTCTGGACTCACTGCACTGCATCCCCAGTGGTGCCAGTGCACTGTCCGGACTCACTGCAGTGCATCCCCAGTGGCGCCAGTGCACTCTCTGGACTCACTGCACTGCATCCCATTGGTGCTAGTGCACTCTCTGGACTCACTGCACTGCATCCCCAGTGGTGCCAGTGCACTCTCTGGACTCACTGCACTGCATCCCCAGTTGTGCTAGTGGACTCTCTGGACTCACTGCAGTGCATCCCCAGTGGTGCCAGTGCACTCTCTGGACTCACTGCAGTGCTTCCGCACTGGTGCCAGTGCACTCTCTGCACTCACTGCACTGCATCAACAGTGGTGCCTCTGCACTCTCTGGACTCACTGCACTGCATCCCCAGTGGTGCCAGTGCACTCTCTGGACTCACTGTAGTGCATCCCCAGTGGTGCCAGTGCACTCTCTGGACTCACTGCACTGCATCCCCAGTGGTGCCAGTGCACTCTCTGGACTCACTGCAGTGCATCACTTGTGGTGCCTTTGCACTCTCAGGACTCACTGCACTGCATCCCCAGTGGTGCTAGTGCACTCTTTGGACTCAGTGCACTGCATCCCCAGTGGTGCCAGTGCACTCTCTGAACTCAGTGCACTGCATCCCCAATGGTGCCACTGCACTCTCTGGACTCACTGCAGTGCATCCCCAGTGGTGCCAGTGCACTCTCTGGACTCACTGCACTGCATCCCCAGTGGTGCCAGTGCACTCTCTGAGCTCTTTGCAGTGCATCCCCTGTGGTGCCAGTGCAACTACTGGACTCACTGCAGTGTAGCTCAGTGGTGCCAGAGCACTCTCTGGACTCACTGCACTGCATCCCCAGTGGTGCCAGTGCACTCTCTGGACTCACTGCACTGCATCCCCAGTGGTGCCAGGGCACTCTCTGCACTCACTGCACTGCATCCCCAGTGTTCCCAGAGCACTCTCTGGACTCACTGCAGTGCATCCCCAGTGGTGCCAGTGCACTCTCTGGACTCACTGCAGTGCATCCCCAGTGGTGCCAGTGCACTCTCAGGACTCACTGCACTGCATCCCCAGTGGTGCCAGTGCACTCTCTGGACTCACTGCACTGCATCACCATTGGTGCCAGGGCACTCTCCGGACTCACTGCAGTGCATCCGCAGTGGTGCCAGTGCACTCTTTCGAGTCACTGCACTGCATCCCCATTAGTGCCAGTGCATTCTCTGGACTCATTGTAGTGCATCCCCAGTGGTGCCAGTGCACTCTCTGGACTCACTGCACTGCATCCCCAGTGGTGCCAGTGCACTCTCTGGACTCACTGCACTGCATCTCCAGTGCTGACAGTGCACTCTATGGACTCACTGCACTGCATCCCCAGTGCTGACAGTGCACTCTCTGGACTCACTGCAGTGCAACCCCAGTGGTGCCAGTGCACTCTCTGGACTCACTGCACTGCATCCCCAGTGGTGCCAGTGCACTCTCCGGACTCACTGCACTGCATCCCTAATGGTGCCAGTGCACTCTCTGGACTCACTGCAGTGCATCCCCAGTGGTGCCAGTGCACTCTCTGCACTCACTGCACTGCATACCCAGTGGTGCCAATGCACTCTCTGCACTCACTGCACTGCATCCCCGGTGTTCCCAGAGCACTCTCTGGACTCACCGAGGTTCATCCCCAGTGGTGCCAGTGCACTCTCTGGACTCACCGCACTGCATCCCCAGTGGTGCCAGTGCACTCTCTGGACTCACTGCAGTGCAGCCCCTGAGGTGCCAGTGTACTCTCTGGACTCACTGCACTGCATCCCCAGTGCTGACAGTGCACTCTCTGGACTCACTGCAGTGCATCCCCATTGGTGCCAGGGCACTCTCCGGACTCACTGCAGTGCATCCCCAGTGGTGCCAGTGCACTCTCTGGACTCACTGCATTGCATCCCCAGTGGTGCCAGTGCACTCTCTGGACTCACTGCACTGCATCCCCAGTGGTGTCACTGCACTCTCTGGAGTCAACTGCACTGCATCCCCAGTGCTGCCAGTGCACTCTCTGGACTCACTGCAGTGCATCCCCATTGGTGCTAGTGCACTCTCTGGACTCACTGCACTGCATCCCCAGTGGTGCCAGTGCACTCTCTGGACTCACTGCAGTGCTTCCGCACTGGTGCCAGTGCACTCTCTGCACTCTCTGCACTGCATCAACAGTGGTGCCTCTGCACTCTCTGGAGTCACTGCAGTGCATCCCCAGTGGTGCCAGTGTACTCTCTGGACTCACTGTAGTGCATCCCCAGTGGTGCCAGTGCACTCTCTGGACTCACTGCACTGCATCCCCAGTGGTGCCAGTGCACTCTCTGGACTCACTGCACTGCATCCCCAGTGGTTCCATTGCACTCTCTGGACTCACTGCATTGGATCCCCAGTGGTGTCAGTGCACTCTCTGGACTCAGTGCACTGCATCCCCAATGGTGCCAGTGCACTCTCTGTAGTCACTGCACTGCGTCCCCAGTGGTGCCAGTGCACTCTCTGGACTCACTGCACTGCATCCCCAATGTGCCAGTGCACTCTCTGGACTCAACTGCACTGCATCCCCAGTGCTGCCAGTGCACTCTCTGGACTCACTGCACTGCATCCCCAGTGGTGTCACTGCACTCTCTGGACTCACTGCACTGCATCACCATTGGTGCCAGGGCACTCTCCGGACTCACTGCAGTGCATCCCCAGTGGTGCCAGTGCACTCTTTCGAGTCACTGCAGTGCATCCCCAGTGGTGCCAGTGCACTCTCTGGACTCACTGCACTGCATCCCCAGTGGTGCCAGTGCACTCTCTGGACTCACTGCACTGCATCCCCAGTGGTGCCACTGCACTCTCTGGACTCACTGCACTGCATCACCATTGGTGCCAGTGCATTCTCCGGACTCACTGCAGTGCTTCCGCAGTGGTGCCAGTGCACTCTTTTGAGTCACTGCAGTGCATCCCCAGCGGTGCCAGTGCACTCTCTGGACTCACTGCAGTGCATCCCCAGTGGTGCCAGTGCACTCTCTGCACTCACTGCACTGCATCCCCAGTGGTGCCAGTGCACTCTCTGCACTCACTGCACTGCATCCCCGGTGTTCCCAGAGCACTCTCTGGACTCACCGAGGTGCATCCCCAGTGGTGCCAGTGCACTCTCTGGACTCACCGCACTGCATCCCCAGTGGTGCCAGTGCACTCTCTGGACTCACTGCAGTGCAGCCCCTGAGGTGCCAGTGTACTCTCTGGACTCACTGCACTGCATCCCCAGTGGTGACAGTGCACTCTCTGGAATCACTGCAGTGCATCCCCTGTGGTGCCATTGCACTCTCTGGACTCACTGCACTGCATCCCCAGTGGAGCCAGTGCACTCTATGGACTAACTGCACTGCATCCCCAGTGGTGCCAGTGCACTCTCTGGACTCACTGCACTGCATCCCCAGTGGTGCCAGTGCACTCTCTTGTCTCACTGCACTGCATCCCCAGGGGTTCCAGTGCACTCTCTGGATCACTGCACTGCATCACCATTGGTGCCAGGGCACTCTCCGGACTCACTGCAGTGCATCCCGAGTGGTGCCAGTGCACTCTTTCGAGTCACTGCACTGCATCCCCAGTGGTGCCAGTGCATTCTCTGGACTCACTGCAGTGCATCCCCATTGGTGCCAGTGCACTCTCTGGACTCACTGCAGTGCATCCCCAGTGGTGCCAGTGCACTCTCTGGACTCACTGCACTGCATCCCCAGTGGTGCCAGTGTACTCTCTGGACTCAGTGCACTGCATCCCCAGTGGTGCCAGTGCACTCTCTGGACTCACTGCAGTGCACCCCCACTGGTGCCAGTGCAATCTCTGGACTCACTGCACTGCATCCCCAGTGGTGCCAGTGCACTCTCTGGACTCACTGCAGTGCATCCCCAGTGTTGCCAGTGCACTCTCTGGAGTCACTGCACTGCATCCCCAGTGGTGCCAGTGCACTCTCTGGACTCACTGCACTGCATCCCCAGTGGTGCCAGTGCACTGTCCGGACTCACTGCAGTGCATCCCCAGTGGCGCCAGTGCACTCTCTGGACTCACTGCACTGCATCCCATTGGTGCTAGTGCACTCTCTGGACTCACTGCACTGCATCCCCAGTGGTGCCAGTGCACTCTCTGGACTCACTGCACTGCATCCCCAGTTGTGCTAGTGGACTCTCTGGACTCACTGCAGTGCATCCCCAGTGGTGCCAGTGCACTCTCTGGACTCACTGCAGTGCTTCCGCACTGGTGCCAGTGCACTCTCTGCACTCACTGCACTGCATCAACAGTGGTGCCTCTGCACTCTCTGGACTCACTGCACTGCATCCCCAGTGGTGCCAGTGCACTCTCTGGACTCACTGTAGTGCATCCCCAGTGGTGCCAGTGCACTCTCTGGACTCACTGCACTGCATCCCCAGTGGTGCCAGTGCACTCTCTGGACTCACTGCAGTGCATCCCTTGTGGTGCCTTTGCACTCTCAGGACTCACTGCACTGCATCCCCAGTGGTGCTAGTGCACTCTTTGGACTCAGTGCACTGCATCCCCAGTGGTGCCAGTGCACTCTCTGAACTCAGTGCACTGCATCCCCAATGGTGCCACTGCACTCTCTGGACTCACTGCAGTGCATCCCCAGTGGTGCCAGTGCACTCTCTGGACTCACTGCACTGCATCCCCAGTGGTGCCAGTGCACTCTCTGAGCTCTTTGCAGTGCATCCCCTGTGGTGCCAGTGCAACTACTGGACTCACTGCAGTGTAGCTCAGTGGTGCCAGAGCACTCTCTGGACTCACTGCACTGCATCCCCAGTGGTGCCAGTGCACTCTCTGGACTCACTGCACTGCATCCCCAGTGGTGCCAGTGCACTGTCTGGACTCACTGCAGTATATCGCCATTGGAGCCGGTGCACTCTCTGGACTCACTAAACTTCATCCCCAGTGGTGCCAGAGAACTCTCTGGTCTCACTGCAGTGCATCCCCAGTGGTGCCAGTGCACTGTCTGGACTCACTGCATCCCCAGTGGTGCCAGGGCACTCTCTGGACTCACAGCACTGCATCCCCATTGGTGCCAGTGCACTCTCTGGACTCACTGCACTAAAACCCCAGTGGTGCCAGTGCAGTCTCTGGACTCACTGCACTGCATCCCCAGTGGTGCCAGTGCACTCTCTGGACTCACTGCACTGCATCCCCTGTGGTGCCAGTACACTCTCTGGACTCACTGCAGTGCATCCCCAGTGGTGGCAGTGTACTCTCTGGACTCACTGCACTGCATCACCAGCGGTGCCAGTGCACTCTCTGGACTCACTGCACTGCATTCCCAGTGGTGCCAGTGCACTTTCTGGAGTCTCTGCAGTGCATCCCCTGTTGTGCCAGTGCACTCTCTGCACTCACTGCACTGCATCCCCGGAAGTGCCAGTGCACTCTCTGGACTCACTGCACTGCATCCCCAGTGGTTCCATTGCACTCTCTGGACTCACTGCATTGGATCCCCAGTGGTGTCAGTGCACTCTCTGGACTCAGTGCAGTGCATCCCCAGTGGTGCCAGTGCACTCTCTGGACTCACTGCAGTGCTTCCCCACTGGTGCCAGTGCACTCTCTGGACTCACTGCACTGCATCCCTAGTGGTGCCAGTGCACTCTCTGGACTCACTGCAGTGCATCACCAGTGGTGCCAGTGCACTCTCTGCACTCACTGCACTGCATCCCCAGAAGTGCCAGTGCACTCTCTGGACTCACTGCACTGCATCCCCAGTGGTTCCATTGCACTCTCTGGACTCACTGCATTGGATCCCCAGTGGTGTCAGTGCACTCTCTGGACTCAGTGCAGTGCATCCCCAGTGGTGCCAGTGCACTCTCTGGACTCACTGCAGTGCTTCCCCACTGGTGCCAGTGCACTCTCTGGACTCACTGCACTGCATCCCCAGTGGTGCCAGTGCACTCTCTGGACTCACTACAGTGCATCACCAGTGGTGCCAGTGCACTCTCTGGACTCACTGCACTGCATCCCCAGTGGTGCCAGTGCACTCTCTGGACTCACTGCACTGCATTCCCAGTGGTGCCACTGCACTCTCTGGACTCACTGCAGTGCATCCCCAGTGGTGCCAGTGCACTCTCTGGACCCACTGCAGTGCATCCCCACTCGTGCCAGTGCACTCTCTGGACTCAGTGCACTGCATCCCCAATGGTGCCAGTGCACTCTCTGTAGTCACTGCACTGCGTCCCCAGTGGTGCCAGTGCACTCTCTGGACTCACTGCAGTGTATCCCCTGTGGTGCCAGTGCACTCTGTGGACTCACTGCACTGCATCCCAGTGGTGCCAGTGCACTCTCTGGACTCACTGCAGTGCATCCCCAAGGTGCCAGTGCACTCTCTGGACTCAACTGCAGTGCATCCCCAGTGCTGCCAGTGCACTCTCTGGACTCACTGCAGTGCATCCCCAGTGGTGCCAGTGCACTCTCTGGACTCACTGCAGTGCATCCCCAGTGGTTCCATTGCACTCTCTGGACTCACTGCATTGGATCCCCAGTGGTGTCAGTGCACTCTCTGGACTCAGTGCAGTGCATCCCCAGTGGTGCCAGTGCACTCTCTGGACTCACTGCAGTGCTTCCCCACTGGTGCCAGTGCACTCTCTGGACTCACTGCACTGCATCCCCAGTGGTGCCAG
>NW_028153728.1:7500-37500 GCF_964211835.1 Anser anser
CGGCACGCCGCCAAGTCCCGTCCGAGTCAGGGTAGACGTGGCCGCCGTTCCCACAGCCCGACCGTCAGCGACCTCCTCCAGGCGGGCAGACGGGGCGCCCTCGGTAGGACACGGGTAGACCAGGCGGCCACAGGGGGACACGGTACACCTCCCGACCGCGGGAGGACACGGGGAGACCCGCCGGCCGGGACCGAACGCCGTCGGTCTGCCTTCCTTCGCTTTTCGCACGGGCCGTTCCGGCCCTTTTCGGAACTTTTCGGGCCTTTTCGGACCTTTCCGGCGCTTTTCGATGCTTTTCGCGTGGACGGACCCACTCGGGAACCGCGCGACCGACCGACAGACGGATGCCTTCGGACGCGCGCGCGCGCGCGCGCGCCCGTCGGTGCCGGGCAGACCCCGACGCCGTTCTCGCGGCCGGCCCCGCTGCAGCGACCCCTACAGGTCGCCACGGGCTACGCAAACATGGCGACCGCGGCCGGGTAGACCTGGCGGCCGCGGGAGGACACGGGTACGTCAGGCGGCCGCGAGGGGGCGCGGGGGGACCCGGTAGACCTGGCGGCCGCAGGAGAACACGGGGAGACTAGGCGGCCACAGGAGGACGCGGCACACCCGGCGACCGCAGGAGGACACCGGCAGACCCGCCGGCCGGGACCGAACGCCGTCGGTCGGTCTGCCTTCCTTCGCTTTTCGTACGGGCCGTTCCGGCCCTTTTCGGCCCTTTTCGGGCCTTTTCGCACCTTTCCGGCGCTATTCGGTGCTTTTCGCGTGGACGGACCCACTCGGGAACCGCGCGACCGACCGACAGACGGATGCCTTTGGACGTGCGCGCGCGCGTCCGCCGGTGCCGGGCAGACCCCGACGCCGTTCTCGCGGCCGGCCCCGCTGCAGCGACCCCTACAGGTCGCCACGGGCTATGCAAACACGGCGACCGCATAGACCCGGCGGCCGCAGGAGGACACGGGGAGACTAGGCGGCCACAGGAGGACGCGGTACACCCGGCAACCGCAGGAGGACACCGGCAGACCCGCCGGCCGGGACCGAACGCCGTCGGTCGGTCTGCCTTCCTTCGCTTTTCGTACGGGCCGTTCCGGCCCTTTTCGGACCTTTTCGGGCCTTTTCGCACCTTTCCGGCACTTTTCGGTGCTTTTCGCCTGGGCGGACCCACTCGGGAATCGCTTGACCGACCGACCGACCGACGGACGCCTTTGGACATGCGCGCGCATGCGTCCTTCGGCTTCCGGGTAGACCCGGACGCCGTTCTCGGCCAGGCGTTTGCCTCTGACGTCAGAGCGACGGGCGGCCCGAGGTAACCGGGGGCCGCGGCCGCGAGCTCGCCTTCTCGAACACCCGCCTCCCCGTAGCCCGGCTACCGGCCCCTATTCGCCTGGGGCGGGTTGGGCTGGGGGGGAGCGACTTTGCACCACGCTAAGCAACTACACGTTTCGTTTTCACAGCACTGTTTTGCTTCGATATGCTTCTCCTGCCACTGCTACGCGTTGCTTTTCCTGACCCTGCTTGACTATGCTTTTCCTGATAAGGCTTTCTTTTCCTTCCGAGGCTTTCCTTCGTCTCGCATTTCTTCCCTTTGCACTGCCGACCGTACCCGGCATGAGGGCCCTGCGGTCTTTGCCCCGCAGACGCCGGGAACCGGCAGGAGGGCTGGCCGCCAGCTCCTTGCATTTGCTTCGCTTCTCTTTGTTTCTCCTTGCTTTGCTTTGCTTTGCTCTGCTCTTCCGGGCACAGTTTTGCTTTTCCTTCTCTGCGTTCCTCTGCTGTTCTCGCCCCTGCTTTGCTTTCCTTTGCCTCAGATTGCTTTGCCTCAGATTGCTTTGCTTTTTTGTTGTTGTTGTTGTTGTTTCTTTTTTTCTTCTTCTTCTTTTTTTTTTTTTTTGTTAATATAGATACATATTCATTTTATTGCTTTGTTTTATTTTTGGACCTTTTGGCTTTGGTTTTCCTGGCCGCGCTTTGCTTTGCCTGGCCCTGCTTGTCATTTCTTTTCATTATGCCGCATTCTTTTCCCTAGCAGGGCTTTGCTTTGCCTTGCTCGGCTTTCCTCTTCATTTCTCTGCTCTCCTGTGCTGCGCTAGGCTTCCTTTGCAGACCGTCCCGACGATTTTGCCGATGAGGCGATCGGTATATTTCGGAACGCATAAACCCTCAGACACACAGCTGGGCCTCCCCGCAGCCCGGACACTGTCCCCTCGCAACTCGAGGGTGGGGGCACCAGGCCCGGCCACCCGACATGGTCAGTTCTGTGGCCCCAGCCGTGTGGCCTGCCGCTAGGCGGTCCCCACTGCTGCCCGTCTGGGGACGGTGTTGGGTGAGGTTTTGAACGACGATCAGTAACTACATGATTCCCACAACTACATTGGATGGAAGGCAACAATAAATAAATAAATAAATAAATAAATAAAGATAAAACCAGGTAAAGCAAGACATGGTTCTTGCCCGCTGTCACGGCGGACTATGAGGTGTCAGGGAGGCCGGGGAGCGGGCGAGCAGGGTACAGACATGTTGTGGTTTAACCCGGCTGGCAGCTAAACACCACACAGCCGTTCGCTCACCCTCCCCCCTCCCTCTCTGGGATGGGGGAGAGAAACGGGAAAGTGAAGCCGGTGAGTTGAGATAAAGACAGTTTATTAAGACAGGAATATAAAAATATAAGGAATATAAGGAATATAATAATAACAATAATAATAACAATAGTGATAATGATAATAGTATTAACAATAATAATGTGTAAGAAAACAAGTGATGCACAATGCAATTGCTCACCACCCGCTGACCGATGCCCAGCCTATTCCCGAGCAGCCGGCCCCCCCACCCCGGCCAGCCACCCCTATATATTGTTTAGCCATCCGAGTCTGGCCGAAAGCTCTACCCGGCATGAGGGCCCTGCGGTCTTTGCCCCGCAGACACTGGGAACCGGCAGGAGGGCTGGCCGCCAGCTCCTTACATGTGCTTCGCTTCTCTTTGTTTTTCCTTGCTCTGCTTTGCTTTGCTCTGCTCTGCTCTTCCGGGCACACTTTTGCTTTTCCTTCTCTACTTTGCTCTGCTTTTCTTGCCCCTGCTTTGCTTTGCTTTGCCTCAGATTGCTTTGCTTTGCTTTGTTTGCTCTGTCTTTCCTGGCACTGCTTTGCTTTTCCTCGTGCTACTTCGCTTTGCTTTGCTTTGCCTTGCTCTGCTTTGCCTCCACTGGCCATGTTTTCTTTTGCTTTTTCAGGCCACGCTTTCCTTTGTCTTGCTTCGCTTTGTATTCCTGCCACGGCTTTGCTTTACCTTCTCTGCTCTGCTTTGCTTTTCCTACACCTGCTGTGCTTTGCCTTGCTTCCTCAAACTGCTTTCTTCCTTTTGCTCTACATTTCCTGGCACTGCTTTCCTTTTCCTTGTGCTACTTCACTTTGCTTTGCTCTGCCTTGCACTGCTTTGCCTTTCCTGGACACGCTTTACTTTGCTTTTCCTGGCCCTGCTTTGCTTGGTGTGCTTTTTGCCTTTTTTTTTTTTTTTTTTTTAATTTAGATATATATTCATTGCATTGCTTTGTTTTATTTCTGGACCTTTTTACTTTGGTTTTCCTGGCCGCGCTTTGCTTTTCCTGGCCATGCTTTTTCAGGCCATGCTTTCCTTTGTCTTACTTTGCTTCGTATTCCTGGCACCTCTTGGTTTTACTTTCTCTGCTCTGCTTTGCTTTTCCTACCCCTGCTGTGCTTTGCCTCGCCTCAAAATGCATTCTTTACTTTGCTCTACGTTTCCTGGCCCTGCTGGGACTTTCCTTGTACGAGTTTGCACTGCTTTGCTTTGCCTTGCTCTGCTTTGCCTTTCCTGGCCATGCTTTTTCAGGCCACGCTTTCCTTTGTCTTGCTTCGCTTCGTATTCCTGGCACCTCTTGGTTTTACTTTCTCTGCTCTGCTCTGCTTTTCCTACCCCTGCTGTGCTTTGCCTTGCCTCAAACTGCTTTCTTTACTTTGCTCTACGTTTCCTGGCCCTGCTGGGACTTTCCTTGTACGAGTTTGCACTGCTTTGCTTTGCCTTGCTCTGCTTTGCCTTTCCGGGCCATGCTTTTTCAGGCCACGCTTTCCTTTGTCTTGCTCTGCTTTTATTCCTGGCACTTCTTGGTTTTACTTTCTCTGCTCTGCTCTGCTTTTCCTACCCCTGCAGTGCTTTGCCTTGCCTCAATCTGCTTTCCTTACTTCGCTCTACGTTTCCTGGCACTGCTGGGACTTTCCTTGTACGAGTTTGCACTGCTTCGCTTTGCCTTGCTCTGCTTTGCCTTTCCGGGCCATGCTTTTTCAGGCCACGCTTTCCTTTGTCTTGCTTCGCTTCGTATACCTGACACCTCTTGGTTTTACTTTCTCTGCTCTGCTCTGCTTTTCCTACCCCTGCTGTGCTTTGCCTCGCCTCAAACTGCTTTCTTTACTTTGCTCTACGTTACCTGGCACTGCTGGGACTTTCCTTGTACAAGTTTGCACTGCTTTGCTTTGCCTTGCTCGGCTTTCCTCTTCATTTCTCTGCTCTCCTGTGCTGCGCTAGGCTTCCTTTGCAGACCGTCCCGACGATTTTGCCGATGAGGCGATCGGTATATTTCGGAACGCATAAACCCTCAGACACACAGCTGGGCCTCCCCGCAGCCCGGACACTGTCCCCTCGCAACTCGAGGGTGGGGGCAGCAGGCCCGGCCACCCGACATGGTCAGTTCTGTGGCCCCAGCCGTGTGGCCTGCCGCTAGGCGGTCCCCACTGCTATTCGTCTGGGGACGGTGTTGGGTGAGGTTTTGAACGACGATCAGTAACTACATGATTCCCACAACTACATCGGATGGAAGGCAACAATCAATAAATAAATAAATAAATAAAGATAAAACCAGGTAAAGCAAGACATGGTTCTTGCCCGCTGTCACGGCGGACTATGAGGGTTCAGGGAGGCCGGGGAGCGGGCGAGCAGGGTACAGCCACCGTCCGAGTCTGGCCGCCAGCTCTACCCGGCATGAGGGCCCTGCGGTCTTTGCCCCGCAGACACTGGGAACCGGCAGGAGGGCTGGCCGCCAGCTCCTTCCATTTGCTTCGCTTCTCTTTCTTTTTCCTTGCTCTGCTTTGCTCTGCTCTGCTCTGCTCTTCCGGGCACACTTTTGCTTTTCCTTCTCTACTTTCCTCTGCTGTTCCTGCCCCTGCTTTGCTCTGCTTTGCCTCAGATTGCTTTGCTTTGCTTTGTTTGCTTTGTCTTTCCTGGCAATGCTTTGCTTTTCCTCGTGCTACTTCGCTTTGCTTTGCTTTGCTTTGCCTTGCTCTAGTTTACCTCCACTGGCCATGTTTTCTTTTGCTTTTTCAGGCCACGCTTTCCTTTGTTTTGCTTTGCTTTGTATTCCTGCCACGGCTTTGCTTTACCTTCTCTGCTCTGCTTTGCTTTTCCTACCCCTGCTGTGCTTTGCCTTGCCTCCTCAAACTGCTTTCGTTACTTTGCTCTACCTTTCCTGGCACTGCTGGGACTTTCCTTGTACGAGTTTGCACTGCTTTGCTTTGCCTTGCTCTGCGTTGCCTTTCCTGGCCATGCGTTTTCAGGCCATGCTTTCCTTTGTTTTCCTTTGCTTCGTATTCCTGGCACCTCTTGGTTTTACCTTCTCTGCTCTGCTTTGCTTTTCCTACCCCCGCTGTGCTTTGCTTCGCCTCAAACTGCTTTCTTTACTTTGCTCTACGTTTCCTGGCACTGCTGGGACTTTCCTTGTACGAGTTTGCACTGCTTTGCTTTGCCTTGCTCTGCTTTGCCTCCACTGGCCATGTTTTCTTTTGCTTTTTCAGGCCACGCTTTCCTTTGTCTTGCTTCGCTTCGCTTTGTATTCCTGGCACCTCTAGGTTTTACTTTCTCTGCTCTGCTTTGCCTTGCCTCCAACTGCTTTCGTTACTTTGCTCTACCTTTCCTGGCCCTGCTGGGACTTTCCTTGTACGAGTTTGCACTGCTTTGCTTTGCCTTGCTCTGCTTTGCCTTTCCTGGCCGTGCTTTTTCAGGCCACGCTTTCCTTTGTTTTGCTTTGCTTTTTATTCCAGGCACCTCTTGGTTTTACTTTCTCTGCTCTGCTCTGTTTTTCCTACCCCTGCTGTGCTTTGCCTTGCCTCCTCAAACTGCTTTCTTTCTTTTGCTCTACATTTCCTGGCCCTGCTTTGCTTTTCCTTGTGCTACTTTCCTTTGCTTTGCTCTGCCTTGCACCGCTTTGCCTTTCCTGGACACGCTTTTCTTTGCTTTTCCTGGCCCTGCTTTGCTTGGTCTTTTTTTTGCGTTTTTTTGTTTTGTTTGTTTGTTTGTTTGTTTGTTTTATTTTAGTATAGATACATTTTCATTGCATTGCTTTGTTTTATTTTTGGACCTTTTTGCTTTGGTTTTCCTGGCCACGCTTTGCTTTTCCTGGCCATGCTTTTTCAGGCCATGCTTTCCTTTGTTTTGCTTTGCTTCGTATTCCTGCCACGACTTTGCTTTACCTTCTCTGCTCTGCTTTGCTTTTCCTACCCCTGTTGTGCTTTGTCTCGCCTCAAACTGCTTTCTTTACTTTGCTCTACGTTTCCTGGCACTGCTGGGACTTTCCTTGTACGAGTTTGCACTGCTTTGCTTTGCCTTGCTCTGCGTTGCCTTTCCTGGCCATGCTTTTTCGGGCCACGCTTTCCTTTGTTTTGCTTTGCTTCGTATTCCTGGCACCTCTTGGTTTTACTTTCTCTGCTCTGCTCTGCTTGTCCTACCCCTGCTGTGCTTTGCCTTGCCTCCAACTGCTTTCGTTACTTTGCTCTACGTTTCCTGGCACTGCTGGGACTTTCCTTGTACAAGTTTGCACTGCTTTGCTTTGCCTTGCTCGGCTTTCCTCTTCATTGCTCTCCTGTCCTGTGTTGCGCTAGGCTTCCTTTGCAGACTGTCCCGACGATTTTGCCAATGAGGCTATCGGTATATTTCGGAACGCATAAACCCTCAGACACACAGCTGGGCCTCCCCGCAGCCCGGACACTGTCCCCTCGCAACTCGAGGGTGGGGGCAGCAGGCCCGGCCACCCGACATGGTCAGTTCTGTGGCCCCAGCCGTGTGGCCCGCCGCTAGGCGGTCCCCACTGCTCCCCGTCTGGGGACGGTGTTGGGTGAGGTTTTGAACGACGATCAGTAACTACATGATTCCCACAACTACAGTTAATGGAAGGCAAGAATAAATAAATAAATAAATAAATGCAGGGGGGAAAAAAAAAAAAAAAAATCAGGTAAAGCAAGACATGGTTCTTGCCCGCTGTCACGGCGGACTATGAGGGTTCAGGGAGGCCGGGGAGCGGGCGAGCAGGGTACAGCCACCGTCCGAGTCTGGCCGCCAGCTCTACCCGGCATGAGGGCCCTGCGGTCTTTGCCCCGCAGACACTGGGAACCGGCAGGAGGGCTGGCCGCCAGCTCCTTCCATTTGCTTCGCTTCTCTTTCTTTTTCCTTGCTCTGCTTTGCTCTGCTCTGCTCTGCTCTTCCGGGCACACTTTTGCTTTTCCTTCTCTACTTTCCTCTGCTGTTCCTGCCCCTGCTTTGCTCTGCTTTGCCTCAGATTGCTTTGCTTTGCTTTGTTTGCTTTGTCTTTCCTGGCAATGCTTTGCTTTTCCTCGTGCTACTTCGCTTTGCTTTGCTTTGCTTTGCCTTGCTCTAGTTTACCTCCACTGGCCATGTTTTCTTTTGCTTTTTCAGGCCACGCTTTCCTTTGTTTTGCTTTGCTTTGTATTCCTGCCACGGCTTTGCTTTACCTTCTCTGCTCTGCTTTGCTTTTCCTACCCCTGCTGTGCTTTGCCTTGCCTCCTCAAACTGCTTTCGTTACTTTGCTCTACCTTTCCTGGCACTGCTGGGACTTTCCTTGTACGAGTTTGCACTGCTTTGCTTTGCCTTGCTCTGCGTTGCCTTTCCTGGCCATGCGTTTTCAGGCCATGCTTTCCTTTGTTTTCCTTTGCTTCGTATTCCTGGCACCTCTTGGTTTTACCTTCTCTGCTCTGCTTTGCTTTTCCTACCCCCGCTGTGCTTTGCTTCGCCTCAAACTGCTTTCTTTACTTTGCTCTACGTTTCCTGGCACTGCTGGGACTTTCCTTGTACGAGTTTGCACTGCTTTGCTTTGCCTTGCTCTGCTTTGCCTCCACTGGCCATGTTTTCTTTTGCTTTTTCAGGCCACGCTTTCCTTTGTCTTGCTTCGCTTCGCTTTGTATTCCTGGCACCTCTAGGTTTTACTTTCTCTGCTCTGCTTTGCCTTGCCTCCAACTGCTTTCGTTACTTTGCTCTACCTTTCCTGGCCCTGCTGGGACTTTCCTTGTACGAGTTTGCACTGCTTTGCTTTGCCTTGCTCTGCTTTGCCTTTCCTGGCCGTGCTTTTTCAGGCCACGCTTTCCTTTGTTTTGCTTTGCTTTTTATTCCAGGCACCTCTTGGTTTTACTTTCTCTGCTCTGCTCTGTTTTTCCTACCCCTGCTGTGCTTTGCCTTGCCTCCTCAAACTGCTTTCTTTCTTTTGCTCTACATTTCCTGGCCCTGCTTTGCTTTTCCTTGTGCTACTTTCCTTTGCTTTGCTCTGCCTTGCACCGCTTTGCCTTTCCTGGACACGCTTTTCTTTGCTTTTCCTGGCCCTGCTTTGCTTGGTCTTTTTTTTGCGTTTTTTTGTTTTGTTTGTTTGTTTGTTTGTTTGTTTTATTTTAGTATAGATACATTTTCATTGCATTGCTTTGTTTTATTTTTGGACCTTTTTGCTTTGGTTTTCCTGGCCACGCTTTGCTTTTCCTGGCCATGCTTTTTCAGGCCATGCTTTCCTTTGTTTTGCTTTGCTTCGTATTCCTGCCACGACTTTGCTTTACCTTCTCTGCTCTGCTTTGCTTTTCCTACCCCTGTTGTGCTTTGTCTCGCCTCAAACTGCTTTCTTTACTTTGCTCTACGTTTCCTGGCACTGCTGGGACTTTCCTTGTACGAGTTTGCACTGCTTTGCTTTGCCTTGCTCTGCGTTGCCTTTCCTGGCCATGCTTTTTCGGGCCACGCTTTCCTTTGTTTTGCTTTGCTTCGTATTCCTGGCACCTCTTGGTTTTACTTTCTCTGCTCTGCTCTGCTTGTCCTACCCCTGCTGTGCTTTGCCTTGCCTCCAACTGCTTTCGTTACTTTGCTCTACGTTTCCTGGCACTGCTGGGACTTTCCTTGTACAAGTTTGCACTGCTTTGCTTTGCCTTGCTCGGCTTTCCTCTTCATTGCTCTCCTGTCCTGTGTTGCGCTAGGCTTCCTTTGCAGACTGTCCCGACGATTTTGCCAATGAGGCTATCGGTATATTTCGGAACGCATAAACCCTCAGACACACAGCTGGGCCTCCCCGCAGCCCGGACACTGTCCCCTCGCAACTCGAGGGTGGGGGCAGCAGGCCCGGCCACCCGACATGGTCAGTTCTGTGGCCCCAGCCGTGTGGCCCGCCGCTAGGCGGTCCCCACTGCTCCCCGTCTGGGGACGGTGTTGGGTGAGGTTTTGAACGACGATCAGTAACTACATGATTCCCACAACTACAGTTAATGGAAGGCAAGAATAAATAAATAAATAAATAAATGCAGGGGGGAAAAAAAAAAAAAAAAATCAGGTAAAGCAAGACATGGTTCTTGCCCGCTGTCACGGCGGACTATGAGGGTTCAGGGAGGCCGGGCAGCGGGCGAGCAGGGTACAGCCACCGTCCGAGTCTGGCCGCCAGCTCTACCCGGCATGAGGGCCCTGCGGTCTTTGCCCCGCAGACACTGGGAACCGGCAGGAGGGCTGGCCGCCAGCTCCTTCCATTTGCTTCGCTTCTCTTTCTTTTTCCTTGCTCTGCTTTGCTCTGCTCTGCTCTGCTCTTCCGGGCACACTTTTGCTTTTCCTTCTCTACTTTCCTCTGCTGTTCCTGCCCCTGCTTTGCTCTGCTTTGCCTCAGATTGCTTTGCTTTGCTTTGTTTGCTTTGTCTTTCCTGGCAATGCTTTGCTTTTCCTCGTGCTACTTCGCTTTGCTTTGCTTTGCTTTGCCTTGCTCTAGTTTACCTCCACTGGCCATGTTTTCTTTTGCTTTTTCAGGCCACGCTTTCCTTTGTTTTGCTTTGCTTTGTATTCCTGCCACGGCTTTGCTTTACCTTCTCTGCTCTGCTTTGCTTTTCCTACCCCTGCTGTGCTTTGCCTTGCCTCCTCAAACTGCTTTCGTTACTTTGCTCTACCTTTCCTGGCACTGCTGGGACTTTCCTTGTACGAGTTTGCACTGCTTTGCTTTGCCTTGCTCTGCGTTGCCTTTCCTGGCCATGCGTTTTCAGGCCATGCTTTCCTTTGTTTTCCTTTGCTTCGTATTCCTGGCACCTCTTGGTTTTACCTTCTCTGCTCTGCTTTGCTTTTCCTACCCCCGCTGTGCTTTGCTTCGCCTCAAACTGCTTTCTTTACTTTGCTCTACGTTTCCTGGCACTGCTGGGACTTTCCTTGTACGAGTTTGCACTGCTTTGCTTTGCCTTGCTCTGCTTTGCCTCCACTGGCCATGTTTTCTTTTGCTTTTTCAGGCCACGCTTTCCTTTGTCTTGCTTCGCTTCGCTTTGTATTCCTGGCACCTCTAGGTTTTACTTTCTCTGCTCTGCTTTGCCTTGCCTCCAACTGCTTTCGTTACTTTGCTCTACCTTTCCTGGCCCTGCTGGGACTTTCCTTGTACGAGTTTGCACTGCTTTGCTTTGCCTTGCTCTGCTTTGCCTTTCCTGGCCGTGCTTTTTCAGGCCACGCTTTCCTTTGTTTTGCTTTGCTTTTTATTCCAGGCACCTCTTGGTTTTACTTTCTCTGCTCTGCTCTGTTTTTCCTACCCCTGCTGTGCTTTGCCTTGCCTCCTCAAACTGCTTTCTTTCTTTTGCTCTACATTTCCTGGCCCTGCTTTGCTTTTCCTTGTGCTACTTTCCTTTGCTTTGCTCTGCCTTGCACCGCTTTGCCTTTCCTGGACACGCTTTTCTTTGCTTTTCCTGGCCCTGCTTTGCTTGGTCTTTTTTTTGCGTTTTTTTGTTTTGTTTGTTTGTTTGTTTGTTTGTTTTATTTTAGTATAGATACATTTTCATTGCATTGCTTTGTTTTATTTTTGGACCTTTTTGCTTTGGTTTTCCTGGCCACGCTTTGCTTTTCCTGGCCATGCTTTTTCAGGCCATGCTTTCCTTTGTTTTGCTTTGCTTCGTATTCCTGCCACGACTTTGCTTTACCTTCTCTGCTCTGCTTTGCTTTTCCTACCCCTGTTGTGCTTTGTCTCGCCTCAAACTGCTTTCTTTACTTTGCTCTACGTTTCCTGGCACTGCTGGGACTTTCCTTGTACGAGTTTGCACTGCTTTGCTTTGCCTTGCTCTGCGTTGCCTTTCCTGGCCATGCTTTTTCGGGCCACGCTTTCCTTTGTTTTGCTTTGCTTCGTATTCCTGGCACCTCTTGGTTTTACTTTCTCTGCTCTGCTCTGCTTGTCCTACCCCTGCTGTGCTTTGCCTTGCCTCCAACTGCTTTCGTTACTTTGCTCTACGTTTCCTGGCACTGCTGGGACTTTCCTTGTACAAGTTTGCACTGCTTTGCTTTGCCTTGCTCGGCTTTCCTCTTCATTGCTCTCCTGTCCTGTGTTGCGCTAGGCTTCCTTTGCAGACTGTCCCGACGATTTTGCCAATGAGGCTATCGGTATATTTCGGAACGCATAAACCCTCAGACACACAGCTGGGCCTCCCCGCAGCCCGGACACTGTCCCCTCGCAACTCGAGGGTGGGGGCAGCAGGCCCGGCCACCCGACATGGTCAGTTCTGTGGCCCCAGCCGTGTGGCCCGCCGCTAGGCGGTCCCCACTGCTCCCCGTCTGGGGACGGTGTTGGGTGAGGTTTTGAACGACGATCAGTAACTACATGATTCCCACAACTACAGTTAATGGAAGGCAAGAATAAATAAATAAATAAATAAATGCAGGGGGGAAAAAAAAAAAAAAAAATCAGGTAAAGCAAGACATGGTTCTTGCCCGCTGTCACGGCGGACTATGAGGGTTCAGGGAGGCCGGGCAGCGGGCGAGCAGGGTACAGCCACCGTCCGAGTCTGGCCGCCAGCTCTACCCGGCATGAGGGCCCTGCGGTCTTTGCCCCGCAGACACTGGGAACCGGCAGGAGGGCTGGCCGCCAGCTCCTTCCATTTGCTTCGCTTCTCTTTCTTTTTCCTTGCTCTGCTTTGCTCTGCTCTGCTCTGCTCTTCCGGGCACACTTTTGCTTTTCCTTCTCTACTTTCCTCTGCTGTTCCTGCCCCTGCTTTGCTCTGCTTTGCCTCAGATTGCTTTGCTTTGCTTTGTTTGCTTTGTCTTTCCTGGCAATGCTTTGCTTTTCCTCGTGCTACTTCGCTTTGCTTTGCTTTGCTTTGCCTTGCTCTAGTTTACCTCCACTGGCCATGTTTTCTTTTGCTTTTTCAGGCCACGCTTTCCTTTGTTTTGCTTTGCTTTGTATTCCTGCCACGGCTTTGCTTTACCTTCTCTGCTCTGCTTTGCTTTTCCTACCCCTGCTGTGCTTTGCCTTGCCTCCTCAAACTGCTTTCGTTACTTTGCTCTACCTTTCCTGGCACTGCTGGGACTTTCCTTGTACGAGTTTGCACTGCTTTGCTTTGCCTTGCTCTGCGTTGCCTTTCCTGGCCATGCGTTTTCAGGCCATGCTTTCCTTTGTTTTCCTTTGCTTCGTATTCCTGGCACCTCTTGGTTTTACCTTCTCTGCTCTGCTTTGCTTTTCCTACCCCCGCTGTGCTTTGCTTCGCCTCAAACTGCTTTCTTTACTTTGCTCTACGTTTCCTGGCACTGCTGGGACTTTCCTTGTACGAGTTTGCACTGCTTTGCTTTGCCTTGCTCTGCTTTGCCTCCACTGGCCATGTTTTCTTTTGCTTTTTCAGGCCACGCTTTCCTTTGTCTTGCTTCGCTTCGCTTTGTATTCCTGGCACCTCTAGGTTTTACTTTCTCTGCTCTGCTTTGCCTTGCCTCCAACTGCTTTCGTTACTTTGCTCTACCTTTCCTGGCCCTGCTGGGACTTTCCTTGTACGAGTTTGCACTGCTTTGCTTTGCCTTGCTCTGCTTTGCCTTTCCTGGCCGTGCTTTTTCAGGCCACGCTTTCCTTTGTTTTGCTTTGCTTTTTATTCCAGGCACCTCTTGGTTTTACTTTCTCTGCTCTGCTCTGTTTTTCCTACCCCTGCTGTGCTTTGCCTTGCCTCCTCAAACTGCTTTCTTTCTTTTGCTCTACATTTCCTGGCCCTGCTTTGCTTTTCCTTGTGCTACTTTCCTTTGCTTTGCTCTGCCTTGCACCGCTTTGCCTTTCCTGGACACGCTTTTCTTTGCTTTTCCTGGCCCTGCTTTGCTTGGTCTTTTTTTTGCGTTTTTTTGTTTTGTTTGTTTGTTTGTTTGTTTGTTTTATTTTAGTATAGATACATTTTCATTGCATTGCTTTGTTTTATTTTTGGACCTTTTTGCTTTGGTTTTCCTGGCCACGCTTTGCTTTTCCTGGCCATGCTTTTTCAGGCCATGCTTTCCTTTGTTTTGCTTTGCTTCGTATTCCTGCCACGACTTTGCTTTACCTTCTCTGCTCTGCTTTGCTTTTCCTACCCCTGTTGTGCTTTGTCTCGCCTCAAACTGCTTTCTTTACTTTGCTCTACGTTTCCTGGCACTGCTGGGACTTTCCTTGTACGAGTTTGCACTGCTTTGCTTTGCCTTGCTCTGCGTTGCCTTTCCTGGCCATGCTTTTTCGGGCCACGCTTTCCTTTGTTTTGCTTTGCTTCGTATTCCTGGCACCTCTTGGTTTTACTTTCTCTGCTCTGCTCTGCTTGTCCTACCCCTGCTGTGCTTTGCCTTGCCTCCAACTGCTTTCGTTACTTTGCTCTACGTTTCCTGGCACTGCTGGGACTTTCCTTGTACAAGTTTGCACTGCTTTGCTTTGCCTTGCTCGGCTTTCCTCTTCATTGCTCTCCTGTCCTGTGTTGCGCTAGGCTTCCTTTGCAGACTGTCCCGACGATTTTGCCAATGAGGCTATCGGTATATTTCGGAACGCATAAACCCTCAGACACACAGCTGGGCCTCCCCGCAGCCCGGACACTGTCCCCTCGCAACTCGAGGGTGGGGGCAGCAGGCCCGGCCACCCGACATGGTCAGTTCTGTGGCCCCAGCCGTGTGGCCCGCCGCTAGGCGGTCCCCACTGCTCCCCGTCTGGGGACGGTGTTGGGTGAGGTTTTGAACGACGATCAGTAACTACATGATTCCCACAACTACAGTTAATGGAAGGCAAGAATAAATAAATAAATAAATAAATGCAGGGGGAAAAAAAAAAAAAAAAAAAAAAAACAGGTAAAGCAAGACATGGTTCTTGCCCGCTGTCACGGCGGACTATGAGGTGTCAGGGAGGCCGGGGAGCGGGCGAGCAGGGTACAGCCACCGTCCGAGTCTGGCCGCCAGCTCTACCCGGCATGAGGGCCTTGCGGTCTTTGCCCCGCAGACACTGGGAACCGGCAGGAGGGCTGGCCGCCAGCTCCTTACATTTGCTTCGCTTCTCTTTCTTTTTCCTTGCTCTGCTTTGCTTTGCTCTGCTCTTCCGGGCACACTTTTGCTTTTCCTTCTCTACTTTGCTCTGCCTTTCTTGCCCCCGCTTTGCTTTGCTTTGCCTCAGATTGCTTTGCTTTGCTTTGTTTGCTCTGTCTTTCCTGGCACTGCTTTGCTTTTCCTTGTGCTACTTCACTTTGCTTTGCTCTGCCTTGCACTGCTTTGCCTTTCCTGGACACGCTTTACTTTGCTTTTCCTGGCCCTGCTTTGCTTGGTTTTTTTTTTGCCTTTTTTTTTTTTTTTTTTTTTTTTTACTTTAGATATATATTCATTGCATTGCTTTGTTTTATTTCTGGACCTTTTTACTTTGGTTTTCCTGGCCGCGCTTTGCTTTTCCTGGCCCTGCTTTTTCAGGCCATGCTTTCCTTTGTCTTACTTTGCTTCGTATTCCTGGCACCTCTTGGTTTTACTTTCTCTGCTCTGCTTTGCTTTTCCTACCCCTGCAGTGCTTTGCCTCGCCTCAAACTGCTTTCCTTACTTCGCTCTACGTTTCCTGGCACTGCTGGGACTTTCCTTGTACGAGTTTGCACTGCTTTGCTTTGCCTTGCTCTGCTTTGCCTCCACTGGCCATGTTTTCTTTTGCTTTTTCAGGCCACGCTTTCCTTTGTCTTGCTTCGCTTCGCTTTGTATTCCTGGCACCTCTAGGTTTTACTTTCTCTGCTCTGCTTTGCCTTGCCTCCAACTGCTTTCGTTACCCTAATTCCCCTCCTATATATTTAAAAGTGCCTCTCAGTCGTCGGAGGCAGTGGATTCACAGCGCCTGTTCTCAGCAGAGGCAGTATGTCACTCTGTTCATGCACCCAAACACGCTGTAGGGGCAAAGCCTACAGCCCTCCCTCCTGCGGTTTTTCTGTCCCTGCAGGCTCCCCTTCCCCAGGGGACAGACGCCAAAGCCAGCTTCCAGCCCGAGGTGCACACCACGGGCTGCTCACACAAGACCAGCACTCCAGCGCACAGCTGAGAGGCGGCATTCACACTGCAACCTCGCAGAAATCTTTTACGTTAGCAAAGGCGATGCAGGTTGTGCTACAGCTGTTGCACGCACACACACACACGTACTGAACTGACCTTCATGTGGCATCACATTTCTAGTGCTACTGAGCTGGTCTCATCCTGTTCTATTTTTGCCTACAAGATTATTTCTATTTAATCCATTAATTCTTCTACTTTACGTGGCCACGCTTTGCTTTTCCTGGCCATGCTTTTTCAGGCCATGCTTTCCTTTGTTTTGCTTTGCTTCGTATTCCTGCCACGACTTTGCTTTCCCTTCTCTGCTCTGCTTTGCTTTTCCTACCCCTGCAGTGCTTTGTCTCGCCTCAAACTGCTTTCTTTACTTTGCTCTACGTTTCCTGGCACTGCTGGGACTTTCCTTGTACGAGTTTGCACTGCTTTGCTTTGCCTTGCTCTGCGTTGCCTTTCCTGGCCATGCTTTTTCGGGCCACGCTTTCCTTTGTTTTGCTTCGCTTCGTATTCCTGGCACCTCTTGGTTTTACTTTCTCTGCTCTGCTCTGCTTGTCCTACCCCTGCTGTGCTTTACCTTGCCTCAAACTGCTTTCGTTACTTTGCTCTACGGTTCCTGGCACTGCTGGGACTTTCCTTGTACAAGTTTGCACTGCTTTGCTTTGCCTTGCTCGGCTTTCCTCTTCATTGCTCTGCTGTCCTGTGTTGCTCTAGGCTTCCTTTGCAGACCGTCCCGACGATTTTGCCAATGAGGCTATCGGTATATTTAGGAACGCATAAACCCTCAGACACACAGCTGGGCCTCCCCGCAGCCCGGACACTGTCCCCTCGCAACTCGAGGGTGGGGGCAGCAGGCCCGGCCACCCGACATGGTCAGTTCTGTGGCCCCAGCCGTGTGGCCCGCCGCTAGGCGGTCCCCACTGCTCCCCGTCTGGGGACGGTGTTGGGTGAGGTTTTGAACGACGATCAGTAAATACATGATTCCCACAACTACAGTGGATGGAAGGCAAGAATAAATAAATAAATAAATAAATGCAGGGGGAAAAAAAAAAAAAAAAAAAAAAACAGGTAAAGCAAGACATGGTTCTTGCCCGCTGTCACGGCGGACTATGAGGTGTCAGGGAGGCCGGGGAGCGGGCGAGCAGGGTACAGCCACCGTCCGAGTCTGGCCGCCAGCTCTACCCGGCATGAGGGCCTTGCGGTCTTTGCCCCGCAGACACTGGGAACCGGCAGGAGGGCTGGCCGCCAGCTCCTTACATTTGCTTCGCTTCTCTTTCTTTTTCCTTGCTCTGCTTTGCTTTGCTCTGCTCTTCCGGGCACACTTTTGCTTTTCCTTCTCTACTTTGCTCTGCCTTTCTTGCCCCCGCTTTGCTTTGCTTTGCCTCAGATTGCTTTGCTTTGCTTTGTTTGCTCTGTCTTTCCTGGCACTGCTTTGCTTTTCCTTGTGCTACTTCACTTTGCTTTGCTCTGCCTTGCACTGCTTTGCCTTTCCTGGACACGCTTTACTTTGCTTTTCCTGGCCCTGCTTTGCTTGGTTTTTTTTTTGCCTTTTTTTTTTTTTTTTTTTTTTTTTTACTTTAGATATATATTCATTGCATTGCTTTGTTTTATTTCTGGACCTTTTTACTTTGGTTTTCCTGGCCGCGCTTTGCTTTTCCTGGCCCTGCTTTTTCAGGCCATGCTTTCCTTTGTCTTACTTTGCTTCGTATTCCTGGCACCTCTTGGTTTTACTTTCTCTGCTCTGCTTTGCTTTTCCTACCCCTGCAGTGCTTTGCCTCGCCTCAAACTGCTTTCCTTACTTCGCTCTACGTTTCCTGGCACTGCTGGGACTTTCCTTGTACGAGTTTGCACTGCTTTGCTTTGCCTTGCTCTGCTTTGCCTCCACTGGCCATGTTTTCTTTTGCTTTTTCAGGCCACGCTTTCCTTTGTCTTGCTTCGCTTCGCTTTGTATTCCTGGCACCTCTAGGTTTTACTTTCTCTGCTCTGCTTTGCCTTGCCTCCAACTGCTTTCGTTACTTTGCTCTACCTTTCCAGGCACTGCTGGGACTTTCCTTGTACGAGTTTGCACTGCTTTGCTTTGCCTTGCTCTGCTTTGCCTTTCCTGGCCGTGCTTTTTCAGGCCACGCTTTCCTTTGTCTTGCTTCGCTTCGTATTCCTGGCACCTCTTGGTTTTACTTTCTCTGCTCTGCTCTGCTTTTCCTACCCCTGCTGTGCTTTGCCTTGCCTCAAACTGCTTTCTTTACTTTGCTCTACGTTTCCTGGCCCTGCTGGGACTTTCCTTGTACGAGTTTGCACTGCTTTGCTTTGCCTTGCTCTGCTTTGCCTTTCCGGGCCATGCTTTTTCAGGCCACGCTTTCCTTTGTCTTGCTCTGCTTTTATTCCTGGCACTTCTTGGTTTTACTTTCTCTGCTCTGCTCTGCTTTTCCTACCCCTGCAGTGCTTTGCCTTGCCTCAATCTGCTTTCGTTACTTCGCTCTACGTTTCCTGGCACTGCTGGGACTTTCCTTGTACGAGTTTGCACTGCTTCGCTTTGCCTTGCTCTGCTTTGCCTTTCCGGGCCATGCTTTTTCAGGCCACGCTTTCCTTTGTCTTGCTTCGCTTCGTATACCTGACACCTCTTGGTTTTACTTTCTCTGCTCTGCTCTGCTTTTCCTACCCCTGCTGTGCTTTGCCTCGCCTCAAACTGCTTTCTTTACTTTGCTCTACGTTACCTGGCACTGCTGGGACTTTCCTTGTACAAGTTTGCACTGCTTTGCTTTGCCTTGCTCGGCTTTCCTCTTCATTTCTCTGCTCTCCTGTGCTGCGCTAGGCTTCCTTTGCAGACCGTCCCGACGATTTTGCCGATGAGGCGATCGGTATATTTCGGAACGCATAAACCCTCAGACACACAGCTGGGCCTCCCCGCAGCCCGGACACTGTCCCCTCGCAACTCGAGGGTGGGGGCAGCAGGCCCGGCCACCCGACATGGTCAGTTCTGTGGCCCCAGCCGTGTGGCCTGCCGCTAGGCGGTCCCCACTGCTATTCGTCTGGGGACGGTGTTGGGTGAGGTTTTGAACGACGATCAGTAACTACATGATTCCCACAACTACATCGGATGGAAGGCAACAATCAATAAATAAATAAATAAATAAAGATAAAACCAGGTAAAGCAAGACATGGTTCTTGCCCACTGTCACGGCGGACTAAGAGGTGTCAGGGAGGCCGGGGAGCGGGCGAGCAGGGTACAGCCACCGTCCGAGTCTGGCCGCCAGCTCTACCCGGCATGAGGGCCTTGCGGTCTTTGCCCCGCAGACACTGGGAACCGGCAGGAGGGCTGGCCGCCAGCTCCTTACATTTGCTTCGCTTCTCTTTCTTTTTCCTTGCTCTGCTTTGCTTTGCTCTGCTCTGCTCTTCCGGGCACACTTTTGCTCTACCTTCTCTACTTTCCTCTGCTGTTCCTGCCCCTGCTTTGCTTTGCTTTGCCTCAGATTGCTTTGCTTTGCTTTGTTTGCTTTGTCTTTCCTGGCAATGTTATGCTTTTCCTCGTGCTACTTCGCTTTGCTTTGCTTTGCTTTGCCTTGCTCTAGTTTGCCTCCACTGGCCATGTTTTCTTTTGCTTTTTCAGGCCACGCTTTCCTTTGTTTTGCTTTGCTTTGTATTCCTGCCACGGCTTTGCTTTACCTTCTCTGCTCTGCTTTGCTTTTCCTACCCCTGCTGTGCTTTGCCTTGCCTCAAACTGCTTTCGTTAGTTTGCTCTACGTTTCCTGGCACTGCTGGGACTTTCCTTGTACGAGTTTGCACTGCTTTGCTTTGCCTTGCTCTGCTTTGCCTTTCCTGGCCATGCTTTTTCAGGCCATGCTTTCCTTTGTTTTCCTTTGCTTCGTATTCCTGGCGCCTCTTGGTTTTACCTTCTCTGCTCTGCTTTGCTTTTCCTACCCCTGCTGTGCTTTGCCTCGCCTCAAACTGCTTTCTTTACTTTGCTCTACCTTTCCTGGCCCTGCTGGGACTTTCCTTGTACGAGTTTGCACTGCTTTGCTTTGCCTTGCTCTGCGTTGCCTTTCCTGGCCATGCTTTTTCAGGCCATGCTTTCCTTTGTTTTCCTTGGCTTCGTATTCCTGGCGCCTCTTGGTTTTACCTTCTCTGCTCTGCTTTGCTTTTCCTACCCCTGCTGTGCTTTGCCTCGCCTCAAACTGCTTTCTTTACTTTGCTCTACGTTTCCTGGCACTGCTGGGACTTTCCTTGTACGAGTTTGCACTGCTTTGCTTTGCCTTGCTCTGCTTTGCCTCCACTGGTCGTGTTTTCTTTTGCTTTTTCAGGCCACGCTTTCCTTTGTCTTGCTTCGCTTCGCTTTGTATTCCTGGCACCTCTAGGTTTTACTTTCTCTGCTCTGCTTTGCCTTGCCTCCAACTGCTTTCGTTACTTTGCTCTACCTTTCCTGGCCCTGCTGGGACTTTCCTTGTACGAGTTTGCACTGCTTTGCTTTGCCTTGCTCTGCTTTGCCTTTCCTGGCCGTGCTTTTTCAGGCCACGCTTTCCTTTGTTTTGCTTTGCTTTTTATTCCAGGCACCTCTTGGTTTTACTTTCTCTGCTCTGCTCTGTTTTTCCTACCCCTGCTGTGCTTTGCCTTGCCTCCTCAAACTGCTTTCTTTCTTTTGCTCTACATTTCCTGGCCCTGCTTTGCTTTTCCTTGTGCTACTTTCCTTTGCTCTGCTCTGCCTTGCACCGCTTTGCCTTTCCTGGACACGCTTTTCTTTGCTTTTCCTGGCCCCGCTTTGCTTGGTCTTTTTTTTGCGTTTTTTTGTTTTGTTTGTTTGTTTGTTTGTTTGTTTTATTTTAATATAGATACATTTTCATTGCATTGCTTTGTTTTATTTTTGGACCTTTTTGCTTTGGTTTTCCTGGCCACGCTTTGCTTTTCCTGGCCATGCTTTTTCAGGCCATGCTTTCCTTTGTTTTGCTTTGCTTCGTATTCCTGCCACGACTTTGCTTTCCCTTCTCTGCTCTGCTTTGCTTTTCCTACCCCTGCAGTGCTTTGTCTCGCCTCAAACTGCTTTCTTTACTTTGCTCTACGTTTCCTGGCACTGCTGGGACTTTCCTTGTACGAGTTTGCACTGCTTTGCTTTGCCTTGCTCTGCGTTGCCTTTCCTGGCCATGCTTTTTCGGGCCACGCTTTCCTTTGTTTTGCTTCGCTTCGTATTCCTGGCACCTCTTGGTTTTACTTTCTCTGCTCTGCTCTGCTTGTCCTACCCCTGCTGTGCTTTACCTTGCCTCAAACTGCTTTCGTTACTTTGCTCTACGGTTCCTGGCACTGCTGGGACTTTCCTTGTACAAGTTTGCACTGCTTTGCTTTGCCTTGCTCGGCTTTCCTCTTCATTGCTCTGCTGTCCTGTGTTGCTCTAGGCTTCCTTTGCAGACTGTCCCGACGATTTTGCCGATGAGGCGATCGGTATATTTCGGAACGCATAAACCCTCAGACACACAGCTGGGCCTCCCCGCAGCCCGGACACTGTCCCCTCGCAACTCGAGGGTGGGGGCAGCAGGCCCGGCCACCCGACATGGTCAGTTCTGTGGCCCCAGCCGTGTGGCCTGCCGCTAGGCGGGCCCCACTGCTATTCGTCTGGGGACGGCGTTGGGTGAGGTTTTGAACGACGATCAGTAACTACATGATTCCCACAACTACATTGGATGGAAGGCAACAATAAATAAATAAATAAATAAATAAATAAAGATAAAACCAGGTAAAGCAAGACATGGTTCTTGCCCGCTGTCACGGCGGACTAAGAGGTGTCAGGGAGGCCGGGGAGCGGGCGAGCAGGGTACAGCCACCGTCCGAGTCTGGCCGCCAGCTCTACCCGGCATGAGGGCCCTGCGGTCTTTGCCCCGCAGACACTGGGAACCGTCAGGAGGGCTGGCCGCCAGCTCCTTACATTTGCTTCGCTTCTCTTTCTTTTTCCTTGCTCTGGTTTGCTTTGCTCTGCTCTTCCGGGCACACTTTTGCTTTTCCTTCTCTCCTTTCCTCTGCTGTTCCTGCCCCTGCTTTGCTTTGCTTTGCCTCCGATTGCTTTGCTTTGGTTCGTTTGCTTTGTCTTTCCTGGCAATGCTTTGCTTTTCCTCGTGCTACTTTGCTTCGCTTTCCTTTGCCTTGCTCTGCTTTTCTGGCCGTGCTTTGTTTGGTTTTGCTTTACTTTGCCTTCCCTCTTTGACACTGTTTTAGTTTTCCTCGTGCTGCCTTGCTTTCCCTTTCTCTGCTTTGCCTTCCCTGCGCATGCTTTCTTTTGCTTTTTCAGGCCACGCTTTCCTTTGTTTAGCTTTGCTTTGTATTCCTGGCACTGCTTCTCTTTTCCTTCTCTACGTTGCTTTGTTTTCCTACCCCCGCTGTGCTTCGCCTTGCCTCAATTTCTTTCTTTCCTTTGCTCTACCTTTCCTGGCCCTGCTTTGTTTTTGCTTGTGCTACTTTGCTCTGCTTTGCTTTGCCTTACTGTCATTTGCCTTTCCTGGCCATGCTTTGCTTTGTTTTGCCTCCGATTGCTTTGCTTTGGTTCGTTTGCTTTGTCTTTCCTGGCAATGCTTTGCTTTTCCTCGTGCTACTTTGCTTCGCTTTCCTTTGCCTTGCTCTGCTTTTCTGGCCGTGCTTTGTTTGGTTTTGCTTTACTTTGCCTTCCCTCTTTGACACTGTTTTAGTTTTCCTCGTGCTGCCTTGCTTTCCCTTTCTCTGCTTTGCCTTCCCTGCGCATGCTTTCTTTTGCTTTTTCAGGCCACGCTTTCCTTTGTTTAGCTTTGCTTCGTATTCCTGGCGCAGCTTTGCTTTTTCTTCTCTGCTTTGCTTTGCTTCTCCTACCCCTGCTGTGCTTCGCCTCGCCTCAAAGTCCTTTGCTTTGCCTTTCCTGGCCCTGCTTTGCTTTTCCTTGTGCTACTTTGCTCTGCTTTGCTTTGCCTTACTGTCATTTGCCTTTCCTGGCCATGCTTTGCTTTGCTTTTCTTACCCCTGCTTTTCTTTCCTTTTCTGGCCCTGCTTTGTTTTACTTTGCTTCACTTTGCCTTGAATTCCAGACAGTGCTTTGCTTTGTCTTGTGCTGCTTTGCTTTGTTTTGCATTGCTGTGCTTTGCATTCCCTGGCCCTCATTTTTGTTTTTCTTCCCCCTCCCCCCCCCCCAACCCCCCCCCCACCGCCCCCCCCCGCCATGCTTTCCTTTGTTTTGCTTTGCTTTGTGTTCCTGGCTCTGCTATGCATTTCTTTGTGCTGTTTTGCTCTGCTTTGCTTTGCCTTGCTCTGCTTTGCCTTTCCTGGCCATGCTTTGCTTTGCTTTTTCTGGCCCTACTTTGCTTTGGTTTTTTTGTTTGTTCGGTTGGTTTTTTTTTACCCTTTTTCCTTTGTTTTTTTCTGGCCGTGCTTTGCTTTTCCTTATGCCACTTTCTTTTCCCTAGCGGGGCTTTGCTTTGCCTTGCTCTGCTTTCCTCCGCATTGCTCTGCTCTGCTCTGCTTTGCTGCTCTAGGCTCCTTTTGCAGACCGTCCCACCGATTTTGCCGACGAGTCGATCGGTGTATTTAGAAACACGTAAACCCTCAGACGCACACCTTGACCTCCCCCCACCTCGGCGACTGTCCCCTCGGAACTGGCGGACGAGGGGACAGGGATCTGGCCACCGGGCCGGGTCTATTCTGTGGCCCCCGCTGTCCGGCGAGCCGCCAGGTGGGCCCCGTTGCTATTCGTCTGGGGAGGGTGGGGGTTGCGAACGACGCTAAGTAACTACGTGATTCCTAAAAGTAAAGGGGGAAACAGACAACGATTATTATTATTATTACTACTACTCTTTTTATTATGTTTTCGTTATATATATATTTACTCTTATTTAGTACTTTCTTTTGTAATAACTCTTAAGTAGTATATATAATATTATATATCTATGGATCGTTTATGTAACGATAAAAAGCTAAAGCAAACCGGCCGGGCAGCCAGCCACACCGAGTCGCACAGGTGGCGAGCTGCTCGTGACCGAGCGGGAGCCTCTTATGTCAGAGCGGCCGGCGGCCGGAAGCAACCGGGGGCCGCTGCCACACCCTCGCCTTCTTGAACGCCCGCCTCCCCGTAACCCGGCAACGGGCCCCTCCCTATTCGTCTGGGGCGGGTGGGGGGTGCGATTTCGAACGACACTAAGGAACTACACGTTTCGTATTCACAGCACTGTTTTTCTTTGCTTTGCTTTTCCTGGCCCTGCTTTGCTTTGCTTTGCATTCGTGGCTCCGCTTTGTTTTTCCCGGCCCTGTTTTTACTGACCCCGATTCGTTTTGCTTTTCCTGGCCCTGCTTGACTTTTCTTTGCCCGATAAGGCTTTCTTTTTCCTCGCAGGGTTTGCTTTGCTTTGCCTTGCTCTGCTTTGCCTTCCCTGGCCCTGCTACGTTTTGCTTCTTCCGGCCACGCTTTCCTTTGCTTAGCTTTGCTTCGTATTCCTGGCGCAGCTTTGCTTTTTCTTCTCTGCTTTGCTTTGCTTCTCCTACCCCTGCTGTGCTTCGCCTCGCCTCAAAGTCCTTTGCTTTGCCTTTCCTGGCCCTGCTTTGCTTTTCCTTGTGCTACTTTGCTCTGCTCTGCTTTGCCTTACTGTCATTTGCCTTTCCTGGCCATGCTTTGCTTTGCTTTTCTTACCCCTGCTTTTCTTTCCTTTTCTGGCCCTGCTTTCTTTTACTTTGCTTCACTTTGCCTTGAATTCCTGACAGTGCTTTGCTTTGTCTTGTGCTGCTTTGCTTTGTTTTGCATTGCTGTGCTTTGCATTCCCTGGCCCTCGTTTTTTTTTTTTCTTTCTTCGCTCCCCCTCCCCCCCCCCCCCACCCCCCCCCCCACCGCCCCCCCCCCCCCCCCCGGCCATGCTTTCCTTTGTTTTGCTTTGCTTTGTGTTCCTGGCTCTGCTATGCATTTCTTTGTGCTCTTTTGCTCTGCTTTGCTTTGCCTTGCTCTGCTTTGCCTTTCCTGGCCATGCTTTGCTTTGCTTTTTCTGGCCCTGCTTTGCTTTGTTGTTTTTTTTTTTCTTGTTTTTTTTTTTTTTTTTTTACCTTCTTTCCTTTGTTTTTTTCTGGCCGTGCTTTGCTTTTCCTTATGCCACTTTCTTTTCCCTAGCGGGGCTTTGCTTTGCCTTGCTCTGCTTTCCTCCGCATTGCTCTGCTCTGCTCTGCTTTGCTGCGCTAGGCTTCTTTTGCAGACCGTCCCACCGATTTTGCCGACGAGTCGATCGGTGTATTTAGGAACACGTAAACTCTCAGACGCACACCTTGACCTCCCCCCACCTCGGCGACTGTCCCCTCGGAACTGGCGGACGAGGGGACAGGGATCTGGCCACCGGGCCGGGTCTACTCTGTGGCCCCCGCTGTCCGGCGAGCCGCCAGGTGGGCCCCGTTGCTATTCGTCTGGGGAGGGTGGGGGTTGCGAACGACGCTAAGTAACTACGTGATTGCTAAAAGTAAAGGGGGAAACTGACAACGATTATTATTATTATTACTACTACTCTTTTTATTATGTTTTCGTTATATATATATTTACTCTTATTTAGTACTTTCTTTTGTAATAACTCTTAAGTAGTATATATAATATTATATATCTATGGATCGTTTATGTAACGATAAAAAGCTAAAGCAAACCGGCCGGGCAGCCAGCCACACCGAGTCGCACAGGTGGCGAGCTGCTCGTGACCGAGCGGGAGCCTCTTATGTCAGAGCGACCGGCGGCCGGAAGCAACCGGGGGCCGCTGCCACACCCTCGCCTTCTTGAACGCCCGCCTCCCCGTAACCCGGCAACGGGCCCCTTCCTATTCGTCTGGGGCGGGTGGGGGCTGCGATTTCGGACGACACTAAGGAACTACACGTTTCGTATTCACAGCACTGTTTTTCTTTGCTTTGCTTTTCCTGGCCCTGCTTGACTTTTCTTTGCCCGATAAGGCTTTCTTTTTCCTCGCAGGGTTTGCTTTGCTTTGCCTTGCTCTGCTTTGCCTTCCCTGGCCCTGCTACGTTTTGCTTCTTCCGGCCACGCTTTCCTTTGCTTAGCTTTGCTTCGTATTCCTGGCGCAGCTTTGCTTTTTCTTCTCTGCTTTGCTTTGCTTCTCCTACCCCTGCTGTGCTTCGCCTCGCCTCAAAGTCCTTTGCTTTGCCTTTCCTGGCCCTGCTTTGCTTTTCCTTGTGCTACTTTGCTTTGCCTTGGTCTGCTTTGCTTTTCCTTGCCGTGCTTTGTTTTGTTTTGCTCTGCTTTGTATTCACCGCATCGCCTTGCTTTTCTTGGCCCTGCATTTTTTTTTATTTTTATTTTTCTCTGTCCCTCTTCGTTTAGCTTTCCCTGGACCTGCTTTGCTTTGCTTTGCGTTCCTGGCACCTCTTTGCTTTTCGCGGACCTCCTTTGCTTGGGTTTTTCTCGCCCTTCTTTGTTTTGCTTTTCCCGGCCCTGCCTTGCTTTGTTTGGCTTTATTTCGTATTCATGACGCCGCTTTTCTTTTCCTGGACCTCCTTTGCTTGGGTTTTTCTCGCCCTTCTTTGTTTTGATTTCCTGGCCCTGCTTTGCTTTGTTTTTACTGACCCCGATTCCTTTTGCTTTTCCTGGCCCTGCTTGACTTTTCTTTGCCCGATAAGGCTTTCTTTTTCCTTGCAGGGTTTGCTTTGCTTTGCCTTGCTCTGCTTTGCCTTCCCTGGCCCTGCTACGTTTCGCTTCTTCCGGCCACGCTTTCCTTTGCTTAGCTTTGCTTCGTATTCCTGGCGCAGCTTTGCTTTTTCTTCTCTGCTTTGCTTTACTTCTCCTACCCCTGCTGTGCTTCGCCTCGCCTCAAAGTCCTTTGCTTTGCCTTTCCTGGCCCTGCTTTGCTTTTCCTTGTGCTACTTTGCTCTGCTTTGCTTTGCCTTACTGTCATTTGCCTTTCCTGGCCATGCTTTGCTTTGCTTTTCTTACCCCTGCTTTTCTTTCCTTTTCTGGCCCTGCTTTGTTTTACTTTGCTTCACTTTGCCTTGAATTCCAGACAGTGCTTTGCTTTGTCTTGTGCTGCTTTGCTTTGTTTTGCATTGCTGTGCTTTGCATTCCCTGGCCCTCTTTTTTTTTTTCTTTCTTCGCCCCCCCCCGCTTCTCCCCGCGCCCCCCCCCCCCCCCCCCCCCCCCCCGGCCATGCCTTCCTTTCTTTTGCTTTGCTTTGTGTTCCTGGCTCTGCTATGCATTTCTTTGTGCTGCTTTGCTCTGCTTTGCTTTGCCTTGCTCTGCATTCCCTGGCCCTCATTTTTTGTTTTTTTTTCTCCCCCCCCCACCCCGGCCATGCCTTCCTTTGTTTGCTTTGCTTTGTGTTCCTGGCTCTGCTATGTATTTCTTTGTGCTGCTTTGCTCTGCTTTGGCTTTCCTGGCCATGCTTTGCTTTGCTTTTTCTGGCCCTACTTTGCTTTGTTTTTTTTGTTTGTTTGTTTGTTTTTTTTTTTTGTTTTTTTTTTTTTTTTACCCTTTTTCCTTTGTTTTTTCTGGCCGTGCTTTGCTTTTTCTTATGCCACTTTCTTTTCCCTAGCGGGGCTTTGCTTTGCCTTGCTCTGCTTTCCTCCGCATTGCTCTGCTCTGCTCTGCTTTGCTGCTCTAGGCTCCTTTTGCAGACCGTCCCACCGATTTTGCCGACGAGTCGATCGGTGTATTTAGAAACACGTAAACCCTCAGACGCACACCTTGACCTCCCCCCACCTCGGCGACTGTCCCCTCGGAACTGGCGGACGAGGGGACAGGGATCTGGCCACCGGGCCGGGTCTATTCTGTGGCCCCCGCTGTCCGGCGAGCCGCCAGGTGGGCCCCGTTGCTATTCGTCTGGGGAGGGTGGGGGTTGCGAACGACGCTAAGTAACTACTCGATTCGTAAAAGTAAAGGGGGAAACTGACAACGATTATTATTACTACTACTCTTTTTATTATGTTTTCGTTATATATATATTTACTCTTATTTAGTACTTTCTTTTGTAATAACTTTTAAGTAGTATATGTAATATTAAATATCTATCGATCGTTTATGTAACGATAAAAAGCTAAAGCAAACCGGCCGGGCAGCCAGCCACACCGAGTCGCACAGGTGGCGAGCTGCTCGTGACCGAGCGGGAGCCTCTTATGTCAGAGCGGCCGGCGGCCGGAAGCAACCGGGGGCCGCTGCCACACCCTCGCCTTCTTGAACGCCCGCCTCCCCGTTACCCGGCAACGGGCCCCTCCCTATTCGTCTGGGGTGGGTGGGGGGTGCGATTTCGAACGACACTAAGGAACTACACGTTTCGTATTCACAGCGCTGTTTTTCTTTGCTTTGCTTTTCCTGGCCCTGCTTTGCTTTGCTTTGCATTCGTGGCACCGCTTTGTTTTTCCCGGCCCTGTTTTGCTTTGTTTTTTCTGTCCCCGATTCGTTTTGCTTTTCCTGGCCCTGCTTGACTTTTCTTTGCCCGATAAGGCTTTCTTTTTCCTCGCAGGGTTTGCTTTGCTTTGCCTTGCTCTGCTTTGCCTTCCCTGGCCCTGCTACGTTTTGCTTCTTCCGGCCACGCTTTCCTATGCTTAGCTTTGCTTCGTATTCCTGGCGCAGCTTTGCTTTTTCTTCTCTGCTTTGCTTTGCTTCTCTTACCACTGGTGTGCTTCGCCTCGCCTCAAAGTCCTTTGCTTTGCCTTTCCTGGCCCTGCTTTGCTTTTCCTCGCGCTACTTTGCTTTGCCTTGGTCTGCTTTGCTTTTCCTTGCCGTGCTTTGTTTTGTTTTGCTCTGCTTTGTATTCACCGCATCGCCTTGCTTTCCTTGGCCCTGCATTTTTTTTTTATTTTTTTTTTCTCTGTCCCTCTTTGTTTAGCTTTCCCTGGACCTGCTTTGCTTTGCTTTGCTTTGCGGACCTCCTTTGCTTGGGTTTTTCTCGCCCTTCTTTGTTTTGCTTTTCCCGGCCCTGCCTTGCTTTGTTTGGCTTTATTTCGTATTCATGACGCCTCTTTTCTTTTCCTGGACCTCCTTTGCTTTGGTTTTTCTCGCCCCCTGCTTCGTTTTGCTTTTCCTGGCCCTCCTTGACTTTGCTTTTCTTCGTTCCGCTTTCTTTCCCCTAGCGGGGCTTTGCTCTGTCTCGCTCCGCTTTCCTCTGCAACGCTCTGCTCTGCTTTGCTGCGCTAGGCTTCCTTTGCGGACCGTCCCGCCGATTTTGCCGACGAGTCGATCGGTGTGTATTTACGAACGCATAAACCCTCGGACGACGCGCACCTTGGCCTCCCCGTAGCCCGGCGACTGTCCCCTCGGAACCGGAGGGTGGGGGCGGGAGGGCTGGCCACCCGGCACCGTCTGTTCCGCATCCCCCGCCGCTCTCCGGCGAGCGCGAGCCTCCAGGTGGGTCCCGCTGCTGCTATTCGGCTGGGAACGGTGTCGGGTGAGGTTTTCGAGGACGCTAAGCGACATCACGCGATTCCCCAAAGGACAAAAACTACCGCTTTGCTTTTCCCCTGTGCTGCTTTGCTTTGTTTTGCCTTGCTCTGCTTTGTCTTCCCTGGCCCTGTTTTGCTTTGCTTCTCCTGGCCCTTCTTTGCTTTGCTTCCCTTTGTCGCGCTTTGCTTCGCTTCGCTTCGCTTTGCTTTCCTTTTCCTCGCTTTGCTTTTCCTCGCTCTTCTCCGCTTCGCTTTCCCTGCGCTTGCTTCCATTTGCTTTCCTTAGCGCTGCTTTTTTTGATTCGGTTTGTATCGCCGGCACCCATTTCCTTTGCTTTGCTCTGCTTTGCTCTTCCTACTCTGCTTTGCTTTGCTTTTCCCAGCGCTGTTTTTTCCTTTGCCGTTCCCTAGGCCTGATTTGCCACAAGGTTTTTCCTCGTAGAGCTTTGTTTTTTTTTTTTTTTTTTGCCTCGCTTTGCACCGCTCTGCTCCGCTTCGCCGTGCTAGCTAGCCCTTCTTTTGCGGACCGTCCCACCGATTTTGCCGATCGATGCGTTTACGCACACGTGAACGCTAGGTCACCTGATTTGGCCTCCCCGCAGCCCGCCAACCGTGCCTTTGGAGCTGGCGGGTGGGGGCGTGGGGGTCGGCCACCCAGCCGAGTCTATTCCACGACCCCTGCCGCCTGGCGAGCCGCCAGGTGAGCTCCGCTGCTGTTCGCCCGGGGGGGGGGGCGAGGTTTCGAAAGACGGTAAGTAATTCCTAAAGCCGCAGCGGAAAACAGGCAACATTAATAATAATAATAATTATGACTATTATTATTATTATTATTATTATTATTATTATTATTATTATTATTAAATAATGATGAAAATGATAATGATAATAATAATAATAAATAATAAAAATAATAATAAATAATAATGAGTAATAATAATAATAAATAATAATAATAAAATAATAAAAAATAACAACAACAACAACAATAATAATATTTATTTTCAAAAACAGCTAAAGCAATCCGGCCAGGCAAGGTCGAAGTCGCGAACGCGCGCCTCGCTCCGACGGGGGCCGCCAGGTGTACCCGCGCCCCCCCCCCCCCCAGCCTCGTTAGGGAGGCCAGGTCTACCCACC